>NW_007259508.1:132725-160215 GCF_000164805.1 Carlito syrichta
ATCCACTCACCTCAGCCTCCCAAAGGCGCGGGATTACAGGCTGAGCCACCGAGCCCGGCTTTGAGTTCAGTTTTCAGGTGAGAGTGGATACTACCTTGCTTCAGCTTTATCTGTGCTATAGCCAGTCCATGACAGGATCACCAAGGTTCAAGGGTTTTTTTAAAGTAGGAAATAACTGAAATATAATGATTTTATTTTTCTTAATTATTTAAATTACTATAAGAAGGTTATCTTCATTTTTTTGCAACATCGAAACAAATGTCCTGTACTGTCTCTGTAGGTCACTTCTGTGGTTTGAATCTTTAAAAATTCAGATGATTCCCTTATTCATCTTTTTTTGGCCATATCTTTTGTGGATACTTCCTGGATGCCAGATGCTGTAGTTGATGCTGGGATACAAAGATGGCATACTTCCTGCTCTTAGACATCTCAAAGCTATTGAAACATTTTCATTTTAAAGATATAGTCTGGTCCCTAACTGCTTTTATTTAGTGTTGATTCCATTTCTTATTACTGTTCATAGTAAAAGTGGAGATAGGGTATTGATCATTATCTACACATTTACCTTTGTATATTTTACGATAATTAAGTCCTTGTCTTTAGCTTTCTCTAATCCAGAATAAACATGCCCATCCTTTAATTGAATTTGAACTGAATTTCTGAATCATTAATCATTTTGCTATCTCTCCTGTGGATTTCTAGATCCTTTTGGGTCCTCTGGCTCAGTGAGAAGAGATAATTAATATGTCCTCAGCTCTAAAGACCACTAGTAGTGTGAAAGACATTTGTAGAACCACTTGAAAGTACAGAGTTGCATATGCATATGCATATGCATTTGTTTTATTAGAGGATTATCAGGTTCCAACATCACAGCATAAGGAACATTAGATCCACTTCTGTCATCTTACAAACAAGAAATTTGAGGCCTTAGAAAGAAGCTAAAGGAGTACCATAAGCATGTACAGAAATAAAATGTAATGAAATGTTCTATTTATGAAACCAAAATGTAATTTCCGCTTGATACTCTTTTCTATCAATGAAAATGTAGTTGTTTGCAGATAACTTTGAGGAAAAGCAAAATGTTCTCTGAATTCTTTTGAAGACCCTTTTAAGAATGATGATACTTACAGTTGTAGTTCTCCTTCAGAAACTTAAAAGTAGTAGAAACAACATGGGATGATTATTCACATTCCAAGAGAATTAACCTAAGGGTTCTGTTAAGAATGGGTTTTACATTTGATATATTCATCTGTATATGCACTGCTTAACAACATGATAACATTACAGCAAAATTATTTACAAGAAAAAATAATTAGTATGAATACTACCCTAATACATCAGCCATTCTCATTTTCTTTGTTTTTTCTCAGTCCATTTTCGTTTTTACAAATGTTTTAACAGGCTAGGCGCCTTGGCTTATTAACCTGTAATCCAAACACTTCGGGAGGTCGAGGCAAGAGGATTGCCTGAGCCCGGGGAGTCGAGACCAGCCTGGGTAACTTGGTGAGAACTTGTCTCTACAATAAATCACAAAAACTAGCCAGGTGTGGTAGTGTGTGTCTGTAGTTCCAGCTACTTGGAAGACCCAGCAGGTCAAGGTTGTGGTGGCTGCAAGTGTGCTACTGCACTCCAGTCTGGGCGACAGAGTGAGACTCCAACTCAAAAAAAAAAAAAAAAAAAAAGACCAAAAACCCAAATATTTTAACATAGTTGAACTCATGGTGTGTCGTAACAAGTACTGTTTACTGAGTGCCACTGTATGCCAAGTGTTGCACTATGCATTTTGTCTTTTAAAAATTATCTTTTAAACAGCTCTACCAAGTATGTGTATTATCCATTTAATGATGAGGAAGATGAATCAGAGAAGGTAGTTTGTCCTGAGAACTCACAGGTCACGCCAATATTTATATATTTATTTATTCTGTCACCCAGGCTAGTGTACAGTAGCATGCTCACGACTACCGCAGCCTTGACCTGCTGGGCTCAGGGAATCCTTCCACCTCAACCTTTGAAGTAGCTTGGAACTACATGTGTGTGCTGCCATACCTGGCTACATTTTATTTATTTAATGTAGAGATGAGGTCTCGCCAAGTTGCCCAGGCTAGTCTCGAACCCCTGGACTCAGACAATTCTCTTTCCTCTGCCTCCCAAAGTGCTAGGATTTCAGGTGTAAGCCACTGCATCTGGCTGATATTTAAACTCTGTTTGACTAAGAAGCTTCTAGTCTTCTGCCTAGGTTATGCCAGTTTTCTGAAATGTTGGTTCATCTCTCTGTTTAGACTTTCTGTTAATTTTTTTAATTTTTAATTTTTTAGACAGAGTTTCACTCTGTTGTCCAGGCTGGAGTGCAGTGGTGCAATCATGACTCACCGTAGCCTTGACTTCCTGGGCTCTGGTAATCCTTCTGCTTCAGCCCCTCGAGTAAGTGGGACTACAGTTGGGTGTCACCGTGCCTGGCTAATTTCTTTTTGTATTTTTTTTTAGAGACCGAGGTTTCGCTGTGTTACCCAGGCTGATCTTGAGCTCATGGGCTCAAGCTATTCTCCTGCCTTGGCCTTCCAAATCACTGGAATTAAAGGTGTGAGTCACCATACCTGGCCTGTTTATTTTTCAAAAGCCTCTTAGATGCGTAGTCCTGTAGAGGTAGGTTTCTTTTAACATTCTTTTGCTCCTGAGATTTTTATGTTATCAGAATTCTGCACCTATTCAGTGTGAGGCTAAAGTACTGCTTCCCTACCTCCTTTGTGTCATGACATACACAAAATAACATTTACATGGCATCCTTGGTAAACTGAAGGAGATTTGGGAATGGTATATTCATTGTATTTTTTAAATACAATCATAATAGGAAAATCTATTAAAAAATCAGGCATTGAACAATAAATTAAAAATCTATGAACAATAAATAGACTAAGAAGTGACAATCAGGAAATTATAAAACCATTTATATTCTTTAAGAACGCCTAGTAATACCAGTTGTATCAATAATGGTGTTGGTGATCATGTGATATTTATGACAAACATACATATCTTATAGGTAGAAAGTTGTGAAAAAATTAAGTACATAGAAAAACAATGTATTATATATATATGCAAAACATAAAACCTCACTGATGTTAAACAATGTAGACTAAAATAAAAATTTAGACTAAGATGATTCAACAGGAAGATCAAGAGAAGGGTCTTTTTTTGTGGAGTCATTAAAGTGTACTTTCTGGCGTCGGAGCCACACATAGTTTTATGTGTTAGAATTATTATTAGGAAGTTTATATAGAAAACTGTACAAATTGAATGTACTTTTATCCAACTTAGTTTTTTCATTTTTTATTTTTTGAGTTGGGAGTCTCACTCTGTCACCCCAGGCTAGAGAACGATGGCACTATCATGACTCACTGCAGCCTCAAACTCCCAAGCTCAGGTAATCCTCCCACCTCAGCCTCCAGAGTATCTGGGACTATAGGCATTGTTAGGGCCCACTCTCGGCAGGACCCGGGAATGTTAGGTCAGGCCCTCTGGGTGTGTGGGTGTGTCTGGTGTGGCATGAAAGATGCAAAGAATTGCACAGAAGTTAGATTGGAAATATAGTTTATTTAGAAAGTAAATTAGAGAGAGAAAGAGGAGATTCACTTCTGTAAGGTAGGGAAAGGGGCCAAAGCATAAGAAAACACGGCTTAGCCATAGCTCAAAGAGCACATGGCCACACCATAGCTTAGCAAGGCAATGGCCTAACAATGGCCACTGGTTGCTAGGGTTAGGTCCTTTTAGCCTTCCTTTTTGATGGGGTAAGGTTATTAAGGTGATTGATGGGTGGCAGTCTGCTCCATGTCATCACAAAGGGGCAGGTAAGCTCAGGTGCTGACATCAGGTGATGAACAGCAGACAGATGGGTAGGTTAGTCACATGATTGCTGTCACAGTGGGGGGAGGGGAATCCTGTCTGTCTCATAGGCTGATCAGGTTAACTTGGGGATTTGGGCCCAGAGGGATTTTTCTTGCAAAAGACCTGTCAGATGTTTTTGTTTTGGTTTGGTTTTTTTCAGTTGGAGTCTCACTCTGTCGCCAGACTGGAGTGCAGTCACCGCTCCCGGCCACTGCAGCCTCGAGCTGCTGGGCTTCGGCGATCCTTCCGCCTCAGCCTTCCAAGTAGCTGGAACTACAGGCGCGTGCTACCACACCCAGCTAATTTTTTGATTTATTGTAGAGATGAGGTCTCACCAAGTTGCCCAGGCAGGTCTCGAACCTGCGGGCTGAGACAGTCCACTCACTTCAGCCTCCCAAAGCGCGGGATTACAGGCTGAGCCACCAAGCCCAACTCAGATGTTTTTAATTCACTAGTTTCTTGACCAAAAGGTGATCTTATTATCATTTCTATGGCTTCTACCAGCCAAGGGGTGATCTTTGACTTTCCACCTTCAACAGGGAACCTGAAAATTGCCTTGAGATTATGCTAAACCATGATTTGAAAGGTTAGGCTGTTGGGTTGTCCTTGTCTTGCTTCTAATGGAGATTTGCCTAGGAGATAGGGTAGACTACGGCTTGGCCTGCAGCAAAATGTAAGTTAAATGTCTGAACATCTCCTAAAACCTGCCTATTGGAAATTTATCTTATCTATGTCTAGCCTATGCTAGATTCAAAGTGTGTCAGGGGTAAAGTCTAAGCAAAAATGGCTTCACTAAATTAAGTTTATTCTAGTCTTCTATAGGTACCTCCTTTCAGGCATGCACCACCACACCCAACTAATTTAAAAAAATTTTTTTGTAGTGACAAGGTCTTGCTGTGTTGCCCAAACTGGTCTCAAACTCTTGAGCTCAAGCAGTACTCCCACCTTGGCCTCCCAGAGTGCTGAGATTACATGCCTGAGCCACCACGCCAGGCCCATCTTAACTTTTTAATTGGTTGCAAAACATTTTTTAAAAATTTAATTTTATTTTTTTGAGTAGAAGTCCCAGGCTGGAGTGCAGTGGCACTTTCATGGCCACTGCAGCCTGAGCCTGTTGGGCTCAGGTGATCCTTCTGCCTCAGCCTTCCAAGTAACTAGAACTACAGGTCCACACCACCACGCCCAGCTAACAAAACTATTTTTTTTTTTCAGTGTGACTCCAATTAACAAAGCTTTTTTTTTGTTGTTTTTTTTTTGAGTTGGAGTCTCACTCTGTTGCCCAGGCTGGAACTATAGGTACATGCCACCACAGCTGGTAGAGATGAGGTCTCACCAAATTGCCCAGACTGGTCTCAAACCCTGGGCTCAGGCAATCTTCTCACCTCAGCCTCCCAAAGTCCTGGGATTATAGACTTGAGCCACTGTACACGGCCACCAAAACATTTTTTTTTCTTTAGTTGGAGTCTAACTCCATCGTCCAGGCTGGAGTGCAGTGGCATACTCATGGCCACCCATCCTGGTGTTGACCTCCTGAGCTCCGGCGATCCTTCTGCCTCAGTCTTCCAAATAGACGGAGCTACAGGCACACGCTACTGCACCTGGCTAATTTTTGATTTATTGTAGAGACAAGGGCTCTCCAAGTTGCCCAGGCTGTTTTTGAACCTGCGGGCTCAGGCAGTCTCAGCCTCCCAAAGTGCTGGGATTACAGGCTGAGCCACCAAACCCTGCCCAACAAAACATTTTTAACAGCCATACCAAACTTCATTCAAAAGATCTTTGTGTCACAATTATAACC
The DNA here is from genome assembly GCF_000164805.1 of Carlito syrichta. Taxonomy (NCBI): domain Eukaryota; kingdom Metazoa; phylum Chordata; class Mammalia; order Primates; family Tarsiidae; genus Carlito; species Carlito syrichta. Next base: position 138,400 of record NW_007259508.1, read on the forward strand.
CAATACTGATTGGGAAGATCTTATATTTTAAAGCCCTTTAGTGCAAACATATTAACCCTTTGCACTCAGAGACATCACGGATTGCATATCAGCAACTTGACCTCACTTTTTAAAAATTGTAAAAAATGAGGCCATATGCAGTGGCTCATGCCTATAAGATCTGATTCTCCTGTTAGCTCCCAAAATTTATTAATTAAATTATTTGTCTCCCCCCCCATTTATTTTTATTTTAAAGATATAGAGTGTGATTCAGGATTAGATACACAAGTGGTCATCGTACAGGTAAAGTTTGGGCCTCCACTTTGTCTGGTTTGAGATCAGGTACCCTTATTAATGTTATGTCTCCCCCACTCAACTCCCAGAATTTGTCTTTTTCTTGTTTCAATCCATTCCAGTCACATTAGCATCTTCCTTGTTTTTTAGAAACTCCTGCTGAAGGGCCCTGCATCTGTTGTTACTTCTGCCTGTAATGCTCTTCTATTGGGTACACCCATGGCTTTATTTTTTTACTTTCTACAAATCTTTAGTCAAATTTAACCTTTGTAGATGACTACTTCCTGGCCATCCTATATAAAAAATTTTAGATTAACTTTTCTCACTTTCTCATTTTTAAAAATTGAGGTAAGCCGGGCTCGGTGGCTCAGCCTGTAATCCTGCGCCTTTGGGAGGCTGAGGTGAGTGGATTGCCTGAGCCCGCGGGTTCAGTGGATTGCCTGAGCCTGCGGGTTCAAGACCCGCCTGGGCAACTTGGGGAGACCTCATCTCTACAATCAATCAAAAATCAGCCAGGCGTGGTAGCGCGTACCTGTAATTCCGGCTACTCGGAAGGCTGAGGCTGAAGGATCGCCACACACTCAACCTGCTAGGCTCAGGCGATCCTTCTACCTCAGCCTTCCAAGTAGCTGGAACTACAGACGCACACCACCATGCCTGGCTAATTTTTTGATTTATTGTAGAGATGAGGTCTCACCAAGTTGCCTAGGCTGGTCTTGAACCCATGCACTCAGGCAGTCCTCTCACCTCAGCTTCCCAAAGTGCTGGAATTATAGGCATGAGCCACTGCCTTGTTTTGTTTCAATAAATTTTTTCTTTTGGAGTGATTTTATATTTACAAAAAAGTTGCAAAGATAGTTCGGAGAGTTTTTATATGCCCTTCACCCAGCTTTCCCTAATGGTAACTTATTACATAATCCTGGTATTTGTTTCAAAACAAGTATTCTGTTGATTTTGTTGATGTTCTAAATGTCATTTTCATCATTGTATTTTCTAGCCAGTTTTTGCTTATATTAGAAAAGCAATTTTTTTGGTGGCTCAAGCCTGTAATCCCAGCGCTTTGGGAGGCAGAGGCAAGAGGATTGCCTAAGTCCAGGGGTTTGAGACCAGCCTGGGCAATTTGGTCTCTACAATAAATCAAAAAATTAGCTGGGTGTGCTGGCATGCGCTTGTAGTTCTAGCTACTTGGAAGGCTGAGGCGGAAGGATCACCATTGCACTCTATCCTGGGTGACAGAGTGAGACTCCAACTCAAAAAAAAAAAAAAGCAATTTTTAAAAGTAGTATGATTTATTTGGCTTTCTTACTGAACTGTGTTATTTATCAGTTTTATCAAATACAGGATTTTTCCAGTCAGCTATAGTACCTATTAATCATGATGATAATCTTTTTTATCTTTTCTCCAAAGGTATAAACTTTTTTTTTTCCATGGCTCACCATAGCCACTATTCCTGGCATAGGCAGTCCTTTCACCTCAGCTTTCCAAGTAGCTGGGATGATAGGCGAATGCTACTATATCTGGCTAATTTTTTGGATTCTCATTATCTGTCCTTGGTGGTCTCATGGGTACCTCAGACTCAACGTATTTTATATGAACTGCTTCTCCTCCTGTGTTTCCTACTCAGTAAAGGACATTTCCCTGTACCCAGTTGTTCTGCCAGAAACTTAGGTAACATCTATGATTTCTTATTCTTCTTGTTTATTTGTTCAGCATTGTTTAACTATGTGCTATATACTGAGCATTGGGATGTAGTAGGGAATAAAAGAGACATGGCCTTCTCCTGAGCTTATAGTTACTGAGTCCTGTGGATTATACCTCCTTAATATCTGTCAAATTTGTTTGCTTTCATTTGTCTCTTATCACCACTTTAGTCCAAGTCATTGCCTTTTACCTGGATTATAATAACAGTCTGCTGAATGGTTTTAATGCTTCTATTTTTGCCTTCTTCTATTATTTTCCTTCAGCCAGGAAGATCTGAGTATTTTACATCTTTCTTAAAACCCTTCAGTGGTTGTCATTGTTCTGTTCTCCAGTCTCACTTCTTCTTTTTTTTGAGTTGGAGTCTCACTCCTTTTCCCAGACTGGAATGCAGTCGATCTGCTGGGCTCCAGCAATCCTTCCGCCTCAGCCTTCTGGGTAACTGAACTACAGACATGCGCTACCATGCCCAGCTATTTTTAATTTTATTGTATAGACAAGGTCTCACCAAGTTACCCAGGCTGGTCTCAAACCTGCAGGCTCAGGTGATCCACTCGCCTCAGCCTGCCAAAGTACTGGGATTACTGGCTGAGCCATTGAGCTCGGCTTCCTCACTTCTTTTTGTTCCTATCTTTGAATTCTTTATTTCACCCATATTGATAATCTTTCATGTTCTCAGTTATATCATTTTCTCTTGTCTCTAAGTTTTTTTTTGTTTGTTTGTTTTTTTTGGTTGGAGTCTCACTGCTTTGCCCAGGGTGGAATGCAGTGGCGTGGATGCTCATGGCTACTGCAGTATCCACCTGCTGGGCTCAGGCAATCCTTCCACCTCAGCTTTCCAAGTAGCTGGAACTACAGGCATGCGCTACCACGCCTGGCTAGTTTTTTGGTTTATTGTAGAGACGAGTTCTCACCAAGTTGCCCAGGCTGGTCTCGAACCCATGGACTCAGGCAAATCTCTTACCTTGGCCTCCCAAATTGCTAGAATTACAGGCTTGAGCCACCACGTCCGGCCTGTCTCCAAGTTTTACTGCATCTCCTTCTTCTGCTTCACCAACCCTTTTTGTCTTTCTTCTTTGCCTATTCATCTTTCAGGTCTCAAGTTCAACATCAGTGCCTCCAAGAAGCCTCCCCATGGCTCTCCCCCATACTGTTTCCCTTTGTGTCTTATAGCTAACTTGGCGTAACACTTTTCATATAGTCTTACAGCTTCATTAACTGTCTTCCTCTGACCATACATCAAACTCTGGGAGGACAGAGACTTTGCCTAACTTAGTCACTATTATGTGAATTGCATCTACCACAATATCTATTAAGTTTTAGGCATTGGGAATAAAGATTTGTTCAATGAATGAACTAAGCAGAGAAAGAAGGTGGTGACAAGAAAAGAGCAGTGAGTTGTTCCATTTGATATATATTTTTAAAATTTTTTTATTTTTTTGAGTTGGAGTCTCGCTCTGTCGCCTAGACTGGAGTGCAGTGGCCGCTCCCGGCCACCGCAGCCTCGATCTGCTGGGCTCCAGCAATCCTTCCGCCTCAGCCTTCCAAGTAGCTGGAACTGCAGGCACACGCTGCCACGCCCGGCTGATTTTTGATTTATTGTAGAGATGAGGTCTCGCCAAGTTGCCCAGGTGGGGCTCGAACCCGCGGGCTCAGGCAATCCACTCACCTCATCCTCCCAAGGCGTGGGATTACAGGCTGAGCCACTGAGCCTGGCCGATATGTATATATTTTTAATTCAGAATCTCACTCTGTTGCCCAGGCTGGAGTACATTGACACGCTCACAACCACTGCAGCCTCGACCTGCTGGGCTTAGGTGATTCTTCTGCCTCCACCTTCCAAGTAGCTGGAACTACAGGGGCGCTCCACCACGTCTGGCTAATTTTTTAAATGTATTATGGAGATGAGGTCTAACCAAGTTGCCCAGGCTGGTCTCGAAACCCTGGGCTCAGGTAATCCTCTCACCTTGGCTTCCCAAAGAGCTGGGATTGGCCAGGCTCGTTGGTTCAGCCTGTAATACCAGCACTTTGGAAGGCCGAGGCAAGTGGATTGCCTGAGCCTGTGGATTCGATACCTGCTTGGGCAACTTGGCGAGACCTCGTCTCTACAATAAACTTAAAAAATAAAAACAGTTAGCCTGGAGTGGTAATGTGCACCTGTAGTTCCCATTACTTGGAAGGCTCAGGCAGAAGGATCGCTGGAGACCAGCAGGTCGATGCTGGGATGACCATGAGTGTGCCACTGCACTATAGTCTGGGCGACAGAGTGAGACTCTAACCTCTCTCCCCCCTAAAAAAGAGATAGGATTATGGGCATGGGCCACTGTGCCTGACTTGTTTGATAATTTAATAAAAATAATCAGAATTGGAATTTTGGCTTCGTTTCAAAGTTTATAACTTCTTTTTATTCAAAGTATTTGATTTTCTTAGTAATTCTTGTTTTAGAATTTTTTATTAGTTAATCTTAGATTAGTTAGGGCTTATTGGGAATTAGGAATTTGATAGCATGTTTTTATGTCTTTTAAAGACCAAGAGAACTAGAAGGAGAACATAAACCAGGATTTTACATGCTAAAAATATTAGAGAATTTAGATCCTTGACCTTCAGGGAGGGTATCAATGTGAGGAGTGCAACTGTTAGGAATAAGTGCCTCTGATGTTGAAAGGTTTTTTTTTTTTTGAGTTGGAGTTTCACTCTGTCACCCAGACTGGAGTGCAGTGGCCGCTCCCGGCCACCACAGCCTCGCCTGCTGGGCTCCAGGGATCCTTCCACCTCAGCCTTCCAAGTAGCCGGAACTACAGGCCCGCGCTACCACGCCCGGCTATGAAAGTTTATTTTAAAGTTCAGGCAGTTTGCTGTGTCATAAGTATTACAGCTTTAAAATCAGCTAGAATCAAACAAAGTATGCATTGAATAGATTGATAGCAATGTGAGCATTTTAGTAAGAATAAAACAAACTGATTTTTAAAGTATAGTTTAGAGATTGGTATGTAAATGCAGTCTTATATATAAATATTGCCTAATTCTATAAATTATATATAATGGATAATATAAAGTTAGTTTTTATTAGATATAAAAATTACCCTGGCAGTTGTTATTTGTAGTAAAGGATTATAGAAAGGATCATTAAAGTTTTTCAGTATAGTATACATATTAAATAATATAGTAGAATAGTAGGCCAAACTGACTTCATTCAGGTCAATTTTCTTCAACCTGGTACCTTGTTTTCTTTTTGAATGCTGGGATTGCGTGGTGTGATCATGGCTCACCACAGCCTCAACCTCTTGGGCTCATGCGATTCAGCCTCCCAAGTCACTGGGACTACAGGTGCACACCATGCCTGGCTAATTTTTAAATTTTTTTGTAGAGGCAAGGTCTTGCTATGTTGCCCAGGCTGGTCTCAGTCTCCTGGGCTCAAACAGACCTCTTGCCTCAACTTCCCAAAGTTCTGGGATTACAGGCATGAGCATCTGTGCCCAGCCTTGTATATTAATTTTTTTGGAGGCAGGGTTTCACTCTCTTATCCAGACTGGAATGCAGTGGCACAATCAGAGCTCATTGCAGCTTCAAACTCCTGGGCGCAAGCAATTCTTCTGCCTCAGCCTCTCAAGTAGCTGGGACTACATGTGTGCACCACCACACCCGACTAATTTTCTTTCTTTTCTCTTTTCTCTTTTGTAGAGTCAGGGTGTCACTTTGTTGTCCAGGCTGGTTTCAAGTCCCTGGCCTCAAGCAGTCTTCCCATGTCATGCTCTCGAGTGCTGGGATTATAGATGTGAACCACTGCACATGGTTTTTTAAGTGCACTGCACTGTGCTTTAAGTCCTCAGTAGTATTTTTTTTAAAAAGTAAAATAGGCCAGACTTGGTGACTCAGCCTGTAATCCCAGCACTTTGGGAGGCCAAGGTGAGTGGATTGCCTGAGCTTGCAGGTTTGAGACCAGCCCAGGCAACTTGGCGAGACCTCATCTCTGAATAATAAATGAAAAAATTAGCTGAGCATGGTAGTGCACGCCTATAGTTCCTGCTACTTGGAAGACTGAGGCAGAAGTATCGCTGGAGCCCAGCAGGTTGACTCTGGGGTGGCCGTGAGTGTGCCACTGCACTCCAGCCTGGGCGACAGAGTGAGACTCCAACTCAAAAAAAGTAAAAAAACAGCCAGGCTCAGCCTGTAATCCCGCGCCTTTGGGAGGCTGAGGTGAGTAGATTGCCTGAGCCCGCGGGTTCGAGACCCGCCTGGGCAGCGAGACCTCATCTCTACAATAACTCAAAAAATCAGCCGGGCGTGGTAGTGCATGCCTGTAATTCCGGCTACTCAGAAGGCTGAGGTGGAAGGATCGCCGGAGCCCAGCAGGTCGAGGCTGTGGTGGCTAGGAGCGGCCACTGCACTCCAGTCTGGGCGACAGAGTGAGACTCCAACTCAAAAAAAAAAAAGTAAAATAAGCATTCTCTTCCCTCAAGAACCTTATACACCGCTTGCTGAGGTAAGACATGATTACATGAAACAATTAACTAGCAGTTTAAGGCAGGATAATTGCGGAATGAATCGACTGGCTAATTAGTGTAGGTGTTCTGAGGAGATCGAGATTATTTCACTTGGGAAAGGCAAGGTTCCTGGCAAGTTGGGCATCTCATAACTGCTCATTGAATAAGCAAATTGAATATTTTGGAGCAGAGAAGTAATGTGAGGAGTGTTCCTTCCTTTCTCTCTCTCTTTCTCTTTCTTCTCCTCTCTTTCTTGATGGTCTTACTTTGTCGCCCAGGCTGGAGTGTAGTGGTATGCAATCATAGCTCACTGCAGCCTCAAACTCCTGGGCTCATGCAATCCTCCCACCTTATCCTTCTGAGTAGCTAGAACTGCAGGCATGCACCACCACAACTGGCTAAATTTCATTTTTGTAGAGATGGGGTTGCAATATGTTGCTCAGGTTGGCCTCAAATTCCTAGCCTCAACTGATCCTCCTGCCTTGCCCTTCCAAAGAATGGAGATTACAGGCATGAGCCAACTCGTTCAGCCTTAAATGATTAATTTCATAAGATGGATTGACTAGAGGAGGGAGAGACAACTTAAGATGCACTGTAGCTTATTATAATAGTCTCTAGGGAAATAGTCTAAGAGAACAGTAAAGTAAGGTGTGAAAAGGCATTTAACAAAAGTACAGGATATTGAGATTTACTGGTTATAGAAAGTAGGAAAAGGAAAGGTCAAAGACAATTTTAAGATCTTGAGCACAATACTGAATTATGCAAATATTTATTAAGCATCCATTCTGTGCCAGATACTGAACTAGGTGCTGGGAAAAGAGTGATGAGAAGTATGGCAGATGATGCTTTTTCATACAGCTTTCATTCTGCACTATAATGTGAATGCAACTGGTGATAGCAAGAAAGGAAGCTGATGTGTGGGAGAAGACAAGAGCTTAGTACTAGATATTTATACATTGAGGTAAGATTATGAGATGTTAGATTACTAATGTTCAGTGAAAAAATGGAATTTAGAAAAGATTTTAGGGTCAAAGATAGATTTTGATGTCAGAATCTGCTAGATTCCCAAACCATTAATCATTACAGCTATCATTCATAAGTGCCTTCAGTGTCCTTTAGTTTGTAAAGTTCGCTGTACTGATTCTGTCTGTTGCCAATCCTGCTCTCCTAAGCTTCTCAGCAGTGTTAGAGACAATTTTCAAGTATTTCTTATTAGCTTCATAACAAATATATTGTTTTTACTATTAAAGAGGCAGAACAGTAGAATGGCTAAGAGTACAGGCTCACCTGCATTTGAATCCTAGTTCTGCCACTTACTGGCTTGGATAGATCATTTAATCTTTTTGTGCTTTAGTTTCATTATAGCTAAAATGGGGACAATAAGAGTTTTAAACTCACAAAGTTGTTATGAGAAATAATTGAGTTAATATATGTAAAGTGCTCAGAACACTGCCTGGCATATAGTAAGTGCTTATATATGTTTTGGTTAAATAAAATACTCTCATCTGGATCATTGCCACCCACCAAGGTTTAATCAGACCTAGTAATTTTGTTTTTTGTTTTTATACTTCCAGCCATATCCTCACTTTATTTCTTATTAGTAGTCGACTAATCATCTACTTCTCAAAAAAAATAAATAAATAAAATAAGACATATTCAGTACTCCTCTCCACCTCCTGTCGTCTTTTCTTCCATCTTTTACAGGTTAATACCATCCTTCCTACCTCTTTTAGGATGATACTAGAATAGTTATCTCTTCATTTGTATCTCCACTCTCTTCTCCCCTGCATTCTTCTTTTCTTTAAAATGCCTCAAGTTGTCTCCACTCTTAAAAATGGCCACCAAAAGAACTATCTGTCTAGCATGGCACAGTAGCTCACTCCTATAATCCCAGCACTTTAGAAGGCTGAGGTGGGAGGATTGTTTGAGTCCAGCAGGTTGAGGTTGTAGTGAGCTATTATCATGTCACTGTACTCCAGTCTAGTTGACAGAGCAAAACCCTATCTCTTAAAAAAAAAAAAAAGGAAAAAAAAAGACCTTTTTTTCATTTTTAACCTCTCTTTCAAATTACTGACTCACCTCTTTTCTTTCTCCCCAAATTTTATTTAAGGAGTAATGTAAACCCACTCTTCTACTTCATTGTCATTCTACTGAAACTACTTCCTCAAAGGTCACCACAGACTTCCTAAATGCCACACCTTATCATTTTTCTTAGTTCTTAAACTTTTGGACCATTTTATAGCATTTTGTTCATTTGATCCCCTTATTAATTAAAACTTGAATCCTTTGGCTTATGAAACAATAGTTTTTTTCTAGAACCTCCTCTTAACCTCCTGAACTACTCTTCTGCACTTTCTTCACTGTTCCTCTTCCAGTGTCCTCTCTCTTCCCAGTGTTCTATCCTCTCTATCCTTTCTTCATTTGTAACTTTATCCACTTCCATGGCCTCCTCTGTTGCTTTTTTACTAATTATGTCCAGAGCTGTCTTGCTCTGACCTCTTCAGACTTGACCTTTTTCCTGGACTCCAGATTTGCTTTTCTAGCTGCCTACTAGACATCTTGATCTAGATGTCATATAGATTTCTTCCAGTCTCAGTATTTCCAGAGCAGAACTGTTCTCATCTCAGTCACAAATCTGTTGCTTCTTATTCTAGTTACTCTTCTTGGGAAAAAAAAAATCATTAGATACTGTCATCTAAGGCATTGGTTCCCAGTGGAAAATCCACAGTTGATTCTCGGCTCACATATTGAAAAAGAGACTCTTGAACCCTATCCTCCAAAGAGCCTGATTCAGTAGGTTTAGAGTAGGACTCAGGAATCTTTTATTTTGATACTCATCTAAGTTTGGGGATCACTGATGAAAATTGAGATTTGCTCCCTCCCTCCTTTCCTCCAGAGTCTACTGAATCATCAAGGCTTGCCAATTTTATCTATGTGTCTTGTGTCTGTGTCTTTATTTACTCTGCTAGTACTCTAATTCAGCTCTCATTGTTAAGTGAACTAACTAGCAGGCACATAATGGGTAATATAAAAATTCTTGTTGAATAAAATTCTTGTTGCCCTACTCTGCTATAGATCTCCTTTCCCCCTACTTTCTCACCTTTAAAGTCCATTTTTAGTGGTATTTCATTGTTATCTTTAAAATACCAGTTTAGTATTGTAACTTTTCTTTAAAAAATAATCCATTAATGTTCTCAAGCCAGGTTATACATCAGAATGAGTAACATTAAATACAGATACCTGGACCCTACTTCTGGAAACTCCTTTTTTTTTTTGAGTAGAAGTCTCACTCTGTCAGTCAGACTAGAGTGCAGTGGCACGCTTATGGCCACTGCAGCCTCGATCCGCTGGGCTTAGGTGATCCTTCTGCCTCAGTCTTCCAAGTAGCTGGAACTATAGCTGCACTACCATGCTTGACTAATTTTTAAATTTATTTTAGAGACAAAGTCTCACCAAGTTGCTGGGGCTGATCTCAAATTCCTGAACTCAGGCAATCCTCTTGCTTCGGCCTCCCAAAGTGCTGGGATTACAGGCATGAGCAACAGAATGAGACTCTAACTCAAAAAAAAAAAAACCAAATTCAAGTATCTATGGTGTAGTCTTTGAAAGACACTGTCTTTTTACCAAGATTCCATGTGGTTGTTAGGGTTATTGAATTGCACTGATTGCATTAGAATTTGTAAAGCAATTACGTCCTTTGTTAATGACTATCCATGTTCTGTTTTTTATTTATAGATGCTATGTCTTATTGTATACGTAAATTGTTTCTAAATAGTGTTCTGTTGTTTTTGTTTGTTTGTTTGTTTGTTTGTTTTTTTGAGTTGGAGTCTCACTCTGTCGTCCAGACTGGAGTGCAGTGGCCGCTCCTAGCCAACGCAGCCTCGACCTGCTGGGCTCTAGCGATCCTTCCGCCTCAGCCTTCCGAGTAGCCGGAATTACAGGCGTGCACTACCACGCCCGGCTAATTTTTTGATTTATTGTAGAGATGAGGTCTCGCCTGACCAGGTGGGTCTCGAACCCGCGGGCTCAGGCAATCTACTCACCTCAGCCTCCCAAAGGCGCGGGATTACAGGCTGAGCCACCGAGCCCGGGTAGTTTTTTTTTTTTTTTTTAAATATAGAGACAGAGTCTTGCTATGTTGCCCAGGCTGGTCATGATTTCCTGGCCTCAAGTGATCCTTATACCTCAGCCTCCCCAAGTGCAGGGATTACAGGCATGAGCCCCTGCGCCTGGCCCTGAAAGTATTTTTATATATGTATAAAAAGATTTACTATTTTTATGTTATTTTCCATATAAATGTATCTGTATTTTGTGCACACACATTCTATACATGTGTATACATACATATATACTTTTCAGGTTATTAAAATCCCCCAAAGAACTCGAAGTTATTTGTAATTACTCAATGTAAGAACAATAACTCTATTTCTTCTCTGTAATTTAGTGGGACAAAAGTCCCTAGTGACTACTTATCTTACTTTTAGAGAAAAGGGAATAAAAGGAAAAGAAACAAAGGATGCTTTGGTTTGACCTGATCTAGATTATCTGTGTATTGTTTTTTTGTGTTAATGAGTATTGGAGTGATTTTGATGAACTTTGGGGGTGTGTGTGTGTGTGTGTGTGTGTGTGTGTGTGTGTGTGTGTGTGTTTATGTGTTTATCATCCTTCAGTTGCCTCCTGTAGCTTAAGCCAAGACTCATGGAGCAATCTTCTCCAAATAGGTTGCTGCTCATCCTGGCTTTCATTTATGACTTGTGAGTTTCCATCGGTGTTTTTCCTAAGCCGTAATAGGAAACTACTTCTAGCTACCAGGCATATCCTGCTCTATACTTTTAGACTGACTTGAAGACTCCTTCCAAGTGGGAAAGTTATTATTGCATTTTTCATGGTTTCTGGTAATACCCTAAGAAAGGGATATCAACTATAATTCCAAACCTTTCCTTTATGGTATAGGTTAATACAGGTTAATATATAGTATATTAAAATTAGAATTTTGCTTTTGTCCTTTCTCCTGATCCTCTCATGGACCAGTGAGTAGCATAAAGGGCTATAATTATGAGAGCAGCAACAAGTTAGGAAAAGAAACAAAAGGCTGGAAGGATGTGTAAACCAATAACTGTGGGATTGAATACATCTGGATAGAGGAATCTTCATGCTGGCAAATTATTTTCTAAATATCTCATGTCAGATCCCAAGATATTTTTAATTTTGAAATAATTGTATATTCATAGAAAGTTACACAGAGAGATCCTGTGTGTCCTTCACCCAGTTTCTTCCACTAGTAACATCTTGCATAACTATAATATAATATCAAAGTCAGGAAGTAGACTGGGACCCTCCACAGACCTATTCACACTTCGCCAGTTTTATGTATATTTATTTGTGTGTGTATAGTTAAATGCAATTCAATCACGTGCAGATTTGTATGAATAACCAAATACAGCAGGAAATTAAAATAATTTTCGGGGGGGAGGGGGATGGGATTAACAGTCGCAAATATTTGTCTGGGAATGGGGAAACACCTTATCAACAGTGGTGAATGAAACGTAATTGTACACCTAACCCTCAACTGTACCCCAAAAAATCATAATAAAAAGCATTGATTAAAAAAAAAAGAAATTAACACACACAAAATAAATAAATAAGTAAATAATAAAATAAAATAAAATAATTTTCAAAGTTGTTTTACATTTTTTCTGTTGATTTAGGTGATGTGACTTTGTGTTTATATGAGAAATCCAATTTCCAACTTGGAAAGTCTAGAAAGAAAAAGCATATTATGCCGTGGGAAATGAATTTCTTTGAGTGCTTTAAAAAGATTGTGAAATGTGTACCCCAAATCTGAGAATACTTTATAATATTATTTAATAGTGATATCAATAAAGTTTAAATCTTGTTGATTTGCTGAATTTTTTAGACTGATTTCATTATATAGAGATAGTTATAGAACAAAGTGAAGTTGTTATGTTTTCTTCATCCAGGACAAGGGAGTAAACAATTTCAAGTCACCTTTTTATATATTTCCAATTGTTCACATTTTTAAAATTGTATGGGTTAACAGGTTCCCTTAGGGTTTGAATTTTTGATGTGAGGAAGCCCTACTGCTTCTTGCAATTCATTCTTATTAAACTGAGAAGTCCTATAAGAGGCCGTGTAAGTGTGTCCATTTGTTTCCCAATCTTTTTTTTTTTTTTTTTTTTTTTGAGTTGGAGTCTTACTCTGTAGCCCAGACTGGAGTGCAGTGGCCGCTCCCGGCTACCGCAGCCTCGACCTGCTGGGCTCCAGCGATCCTTCCGCCTTAGCCTTCTGAGTAGCTGGAATTATAGGCACGCGCTACCACGCCTGGCTAATTCTTTGATTTATTGTAGAGATGAGATCTTGCCTGCCCAGGCGGGTCTCGAACCCGCTGTAAGGTAAATGAAACCAGATCGGGCAAAACGGCAACAAAGGAGCCAAGAAAAATTTAAGCCTCGCTCGGTGGCTCAGCCTGTAATCCCGCACCTTTGGGAGGCTGAGGTGAGTGGATTGCCTGAGCCCGCGGGTTCGAGACCCGCCTGGGCAGCAAGACCTCATCTCTACAATAAATCAAAAAATCAGCCGGTCGTCGTAGCGCATGCCTATAATTCCGGCTACTTGGAAGGCTGAGGTGGAAGGATCACCGGAGCCCAGCAGGCAAGGCTGCGGTGGCTGGGAGCAGCCATGGCCCTCCAGTCTGGGCCACCGGGTGAGACTCCAACTCAAAAAAAAAAAAAAAAAAAAATTATCAGCGCAATCCCAGCTGAGGTTCACCCGTCCATGTAGCTGCTGGCCAGAGTAGTCGCACCCAGCAAGATGGGCCACGGGTTTATACAGGGCACACTGAGAAAGCTGTGAGGGGGTTGGGGAGAGCAGTCACTGGTTGGGACAGCTGTCACGTCTGCTGACGATTGGCTGAACGGGGTTGCTAGAGTCGCTGTAACAGGTACTGGCTGGCTTTGCGACTGGAGTCTTAGTTCCAGTTACTCATTTTTGCTGGCTCACTCTCGCCCATTGTTCTCCTGGTCCGGGTTGGAGCCATCTTGTTGAGGCCCGCCCCGCCCTCCGGTACCTCAGGCCTTACATCCCAGCCTTTTGGTCATAGGGCCGCCGGCTTGTTCTAGCTACTTCCTGCTGGGGAGGGGCGGCGTGTGGGGGCGGGGATCTTAAGGCTGGTATGGGGCCAGAGGTGGTTCAGACGGAAGGGGTGAGTATGAATGTAACAGTCGTTGGTTGACCATTATTCGAGAGAGCTCTGCCAGGCGCTGTTGGAGAAACCTAAAAACATACGGGGCCACTGACAAGAGGATAAATACAACAATCAGTGGAGTCAGAACAGGGAGAAGCCACGTTAGAAGCTGGGGTTGCCACCATTCTGAGAATGGGCCTTCGGTCAGGTCTTCTCTCCGTTTTTGGAGGTTTTCTTGTAATTGTTTAATTCTGTCCTTGACTATCCCTGATTTATTGGTATAGAAGCAGCATTCTTCCCTAAGAAATAGGCATATCCTTCCTTCTTTAGCTGTTAGCAGGTCTAGTTCCCGTCAATTCTGGAGGACAAGGTCAGCCAGGGAATCTAGTTGTGTTTGTAAGTCTAGGACCGTGTCCGCCACCTGTTGTATGTCCTCGATCAGTTGGGAGGAGAGCTGTTTGTAAAAGTGAAGTGAGGATCCCAGCCCTGCTGCCCCCCTTCCCATGGCCGCAGTAATACCCAGCCCTGCCCGCAGAGGTATGAGCTCAAATGCCCGCCTTACCCGTGAGGTTGAGGAACCGATCAAGGGGACGGGCAGGCTTTGGTTACCATGTGCTGTTACAATGGTGGGCAGGAGGATGACAAGAATGCAGGACCCTGACCAGTTGGGGGGCAAGACCGGGTAGATGGTAGTGCCGCACAGAAAGGCAGTCCCGTTAAGTGGGGGGCAGAGGGTGTTATTTGATTGGACCACAAGTGATCGTGAGCAGAGGTGGAGGGGAGCCCATCCGACCCCCAGGGTGCCGTTTCATGTTTATACACTGGGCCGCAGGTGAGTTATGTGGGAGAGGGATGTCAGAACGTGTTAGTGAAGGTGGACATTGGGTTGGCGGCGTAGGGAGAGTCCAATTTCCTGTGACCGAGACAGGGGAGACCCAGGACTGGCCGGACCTGAGGCATAGCCAGCAGTCCTTTGCTAAGCTGGGGTTAGTAAGGTTAAGCGGGGTGTGGGTATTGTTAAGGACAGAAAGGAGTTCCGGGTTCATCTGATAAGGGCCTTGGGGTTTTGGGAGTTTGGGGCGCACCAACACCAGTCCATTGAAAGGTTGAATGAGTTCTTCCATGACCCGCTTGGTGTTCTGCTGTTCTGCATAATCCTGCACCCCTCTCCTATCTGATTTACCCACAGGATGTCTGAGGTTCCAGCAGATCTCTTGTCCCTGGTGCCCAGGGCAAGAATACCCAGCGCATTGTCCCACGCTCTGTCCCGTCCAGGCCTGTTGTTTGGTTGGTCTGAGGCAGACCAAGGCTTGCTCGTAGCAAGGTGCAGGGAACCAGCTGGTAGAGTTGGGGTTTTTCTGCAGAGACGCATCGGTTACAAGTCCAATCAACCATTCCCCATGTCATCGTAAAGTTATTGCTTAGGCTTACTAGCATCAATACGGCTAAACCGTAACTGGAGGGGTCCCACACCTCATTAGATTTTCACACTTCATTGTTGGGAGGGGCCCGCTTAAGTCAAGAAATGTGGTACCACGAGGGATGTCCTAATAGTTTACCTGCAGTAGGAGTTGTAAGGACTACTGTGTAAGGTCCTGTTCAGCGAGGTTGAAGGGACCGGGGTTGGAGCTCTCGAAGGAGAACCTCATCACCAGGCTGTAGAATGACGGCTGCCCGTGGGTCAGATGTGGAGTTGGCCTGGGGCAGGGTTTGGTCGGCGTGCTCTCGTAGGAGGTGTCTGAGGAGTGAGAGGTAGGGTAGGTAGGAGGCTATTGGCAGAGGAGTTGTAGGAAGGCCAGTGTTAATGAGAAAAGGCCTACCATACATCAATTCAAATAGGCTAAGGCCGACCAGCCCTTGGGGAGCCGCACGCACCCTAGTGAGGGCAACAGGGAGCAGAGTGGGTCAGGAAAGTTTTACCTCTAGGGAAAGCTTGGTTAGTTGATCCTTTAGGAGGCCGTTTGCCCGTTCCACCTTACCCGAGGACTTAGGGCTGTAGGGAATGTGAAGTTTCTAGACGATGTTGAGGGCTTCGGCCACCAGCTGAGTGATTTTGGAAATGACTGCCGGGCCGTTGCCTGACTGGATGGACGTCGGGAGGTCGAAGCAGGGGATGATGTGCTTCACCAAGGTCTCAGCCACCACTGAGGCTGTCTCCCGGCTCGTGGGAAAGGCCTCGATCCAACCTGAAAAGGTATCTACTATTACCAGCACGTATTGGTACTTTTTGTGTCTTGGCATCTGAGTGAAGTCCACCTGCCAGTCCTGTCCAGGGAGACACCCTCGCAGTTGGTGGGCTGCTGTCTGGCGCTAGAGGGCTCCTTGAGAGGAAACATATGTACAGGTTTGACAGGCCATATGGACCTGGTTGATGGTTTCTCGGAGACCTTGCGGCGAGAAAATCGGGGAAAGAAACCTGTGCATGGCCTCGGGACCAGTGTGTAAAGACTGGTGGATTGTGGCCACAATTTCCTTTGCCTGTGTCTGGGGAAGGATTATCCTGTCTTTGAGGTATATCCACCCCTGTTGCCCAGCCACGGCGCCCTGGCTGAGGAGTCGCTGTTGTTCGTCTTCCAAGTACCTGGGAGTTAGGGAGGGAGAAAGAAACAGGACAGGGGTGGTGTCCTGGATTGAGGTAAGTTGGCGGGCCGTGGCGTCGGCCAGGGCGTTTTCTTGGATGACAGGGTCTGTGTCCATCTGATGGTCTCGACAGTGGACGATGGCTACCTCTTTGGGTTCTTGTAGGGCCTGGAGTGAATGTTGAATGACCTTACCATTGACCACCGGAGTTCCCCGGGTGGTTAAGAACCCCCTTTCTTTCCAGATCGCCGCATGACTATGAGCGATAAGGAAAGCATACTTAGAATTGGCATATATAGTGGCCCTGCAGCCCTTTGCCAGCTGTAATGCTTGGGTGAGTGCCACCAGCTCTGCCTTTTGGGAAGAAGTCTCTCATGGTAGTGAGGCAGCTTCCACCACAGTGGGAGGAGAGACTACTGCATAGGCTGCCCTGTGGCCTCCGTCCGGCCCCCTAGTTGAGCTTCCATCTACAAAGAATGTGAGATCAGGGTTAGACAGAGGTTGGTCAGAGAGTCCCGTGCAAGGGGGGCTAAGGGCCTCTTCCAGTTCCACACAGGAATGTTCAGGCAAAACTGAGGAGCTAGCAGAGGGGAGGAGAGTAGCTGGATTTAGAAGCGGTGATGAGCGAGGAGACACTTGGGGGTGTTCTGTGAATAAAAGGTGGAACTCCTGGACCCTAGGAGGGCTATAATAAGGATAATGACTTATGACCCAAGAGGTCCTGGAGTCTGTGGGAGTAGACCGTAGCCGGCTGTTGAAGGGTAAGCTTTAGAGCCTCCTTGGTTAAACAAGCCGCCGCTGCCAGCGCCCAGAGGCAAGGCTGCCATCCCTGGATGATGGGGTCCAACTGTTTGGACAGGAAGGCGACCGGTCAGTGAGAGGGTCCCACTGGTTGGGCCAGAATCCCGGTTGCCGTCCCAGTTCTTTTCTCAGTGAACAGGAGGAAAGGCTTGCGGAGGTCAGGAAGCATAAGCCAGGGGGAGGCTAGAAGCGTGTCTTGCAAGGTCTCGAAGGCGCGGGCTACAGCTAAGGGAGAAGTGAGGGGGCCGGTGGGAGTTTCCTTAGCTGCAGCATATAGCGGTTTAGCAAGTATAGTGAAATTGGGGACCCAATGCCTAAAGAAGCCCACCAGCCCAAGGAACAACAAGATTTCAGCACCTGAGGTGGGGGGTAGGAGTTCCCTGATGGAGGTGGTGCGGTCCACCGTGAGGGCCTTGGAGGTGGGGGTCAGGGCCACCCCTAGGTAGGTGACTTGTAGGGTAGAGAGTTGAGCTTTGGAAGGGGAGACTCTGTATCCCCGCTGTGCTAGAAAGTTAAGGAGGGAGGCCGTATCTTGGAGAGAGACCTCCTGGAGGGGCTGTACAGGAGGAGGTCATCTACATACTGGAGGAGAGTGCTACACCCAGAGTCATAAGAGGACAGGTCCTCGGCCAACGCCTGGCTGGAAAGGTGGGGACTATCACGGAATCCCTGAGGCAGGACCGTCCAGGTTAATTACTGGGTTCTGTGGGTGTCTGGATCCTCCCAAGTAAAAGCAAAGAGTGGCTGGGAGTCTGGATATAAGGGGATGGTGAAGAAGGCATCTTTAAGGTCCAGGACTGTGAAATGAATGGTAGTGGGAGGTATCTGAGATAGGGATCCTTAAGGCGAATGAGGACTGGGGTGTGGTGATTGGCCACCACAGGAGTGGAAGTATTCCAGACTATTGGATTAACTTTTTCGGGGGAAATGGGGAAATCGGACAAAAGCTCTGGGGAGAAGACAGCACAGGCGAGGGCCAGGAGCAGAGTCGGGGGAACTCGGTGTGAGATGAGGCAGATAGATGCCCCTAGCTTATTTAGAAGGTCTCGTCCCAGCAAAGGGGCTGGGCAGGATGGGATAACTAAAGAATGAATGGGTGAAGGGACGGCCTTCAAAAAGGCAGGACACTGGACCCATCTCCAGTGGCTTGGAGGGTACCCCCGAGACGCCCACAACCAAGACCTGAGAAGGATGTAAAGGCCCGTGGAAGGGGAGTAAAACAGAATAGATAGCCCCCGTGTCCACCAAAAGGGAGATGGACTTACCCAGTACACATAGTGTGGCCCTGGGCTCGGCAAGGGTGATTGGGGTATTCGAGTCCAGGCAGCTTCAGTCGTCCAGGAGGCCCAGGAGCTCTGGCGAGGGGCCCATTGAGGGAGCTGGCCCTTGCGAAACTCTGTCGCCAGGGGATGGTTCTTTCCCAGGGGGCACTCAAACTTCTAATGTCCCTTTTGTCTGCAGACCGGGCAAGGTCGAGTTGGTGACCTGGGGTTGGGGCATTGCTTTGCCCAGTGGCCTTCCTGGCCACACCTGAAGCAGGCTCCCGGAGGTGTTCGGGTTTCAGACTGTTTCCTGAGACGGGGGCTCTGAGGCCCCTGTTGTGCCGGCTGCAGGGCAGTGACTAGGGCTTGGGTTTGAAGGGCCACTTTCTGTTTTAGCCTCTGGGACCGTATGGCCTCGGCTTTCTCCTCTTGGGCATTATAAACTTTAAAGGCCATATTCACCAGGTCTTGGAGTGGAGTCTGGGGGCCCTTCTCTGCCTTTTAAAGCTTCAGTTGGATGTCCGGAGCAGACTGGGTGATAAAGTGGGTAGCTAAGACTGTGGACCTCGGCGATGAGGAAGGGTCCAAATGAGTGTGAAGGGTAAGAGCCTCTGTTAAACGATTAAGGAAAGAGGTTGGGTTTTTGTTAGGCTTCTGTGTGATCTCTCTCAGTTTGTCATAGTTAACGACTTTTTGAGCCGCCTTTTCTGTCCCTGCAATAAGGCAGCGGACCATATGATCCCTCCTAGTCCTCCCTGTGGCACCATCCTGATAGTTCCATTGTGGGTCCTCAGCAGGCACCACTGTGGCCCCGACCGGCAAAGAATGGTCGGAGTTATGTACCTGATCAGCGTAGTCCCGAGCTGCTGAGGTGACGCGATCATGCTCCTCAGGAGTGAGGGTGGAGGTAAAAATCACATGGAGGTCGTACCACGTGAGCTCGTATACCTGAGTGAGGTATCGAAACTCTTTGGTGTAGGCAGTCGGGTTGGCAGAGTAGGAGCCTAGGCGCTTTTCAATCTGGGACAGGTCCCCCAGGGAGAAAGGAACATGTACCCGAACCAGTACCTCAGCTCCTGCCACCTCCCGGAGAGGGGCCAGTAACTGGGTCCAGGACCTGGTAACCGGAGGGCTGGTCCATTTAGAGGGCAGTGTAGGATTGTAAGATGGCGGTGGGGTGACAGTAGGGAATGAGGTGGAAGGAGGGCAAGATGGTGGTGATGACGGAAGAGGAGGGTACAGCTTCTGGGTGACTGGGGCAGAGCCAGAAACAGAGGAGTCAGGTGTGATGTCAACAGGACCGGAGGAGGGAGGCGGTGCCTCCGTGGAAGTGGGGACGGAAGTTGATGGGGGAGGGGAGCCGACCGGAACCAGAACGACTGGAGCTGAGGACAAAGGAATTAGAGATGGCGGGCTGGGAGGAAGAGCTAGGTAGAGGAGGGGCAAGACGGGAGGTAAGGCAGGAGCAGACACCGGAGGGGCCTGAGTGGGAGAGGTCTGGGCATAGGACGGTTGAATAAGGTGGGGGTTGGGAAAGAGCAGACATTTGAGAAGAGGTGGACAGGAGGCGAGGAGAAGGAGGAGAAGCAGGAGGGGGAAGCCCAAGTCCTCCGGAGGATCTGCAAAGGAAGATTCTGATGCAGGGAGAGGCTGATAGCCCCTATCAGGGGATTTGGCCAGGAGGACCTGAGCCGAGGAACATCGGAGGTCTGGGCGGGCATGCAATGCCCAGAAGGCCTGGATATAGGGGATCTCGGACCATTTCCCAGTCCGGTGACAATAATTATTGAGATTGGTGAGGAGGCCGAAATTAAAAGTTCCCTCGGGGGGCCAGTGAGACTGATTGTTCAGAGGATATTGGGGCCAGTCCCGGGAGGAAAAGAAGATCAGCTTCTGTTTACGGATATCCTCGGACAACTCCAGAGTAGCCAGATTAGATATGAGACACCACAAGGGGGGTCTGAGCCTCAGTTTTAGAAGGCTGGCTTCCCATGGCCGCAACCTCCATTCCCAGGTCCCTAAACAAGCGAGCCCAGCGTCCCAAAACCACTCAGAATAGGGACGGAAAGGAAGATCCGCTTCCGGAGCCAAAGGTACCGTGCCGGAGGGGTGAGCCCAGACGCAGCTGCAATTTCGGACTGGGCACCCTAGAGGGTAGGAGGAGAAGTCAGGGAAAGCGAGGGACTCACGCGTTATCTGAGGTCCTGGGGCCAGGTCCTGTTCCCGAGAGAGGTCCCGGATTGGGAGAGGAGGAGGGAGCCCGCCTAGGCCCCGCACCATCCTCCTGGGTTTTGGCACCAAATGTAAGGTAAATGAAACCAGACCAGGCGAAACGGCAACAAAGGAGCCAAGAACAACTTATTAGCGCAATCCCAGGCGAGGTTCACCGGTCCATGTAGCTGTGGGCTGGAGAAGTCGCGCCCAGCAAGATGGGCGATGGGTTTATAAAGGGCACACTGAGAAAGCTGTGAGGGGATTGGGGAGAACAATCACTGGTTGGAACAGCTGTCATGTCTACTGGCGATTGGCTGAACAGGGTTGCTAGAGTTGCTGTAACAGGTACTGGCTGGCTTTGCGGCTGGAGTCTTAGTTCTGGTTACTCATTTTTGCTGACTCACTCTCGCCCATTGTTCTCCTGGTCCAGGTTGGAGCCATCTTGTTGAGGCCCACCCCGCCCTCTGGTACCTCTGGCCTTACACCCGCAGGCTCAGGCAATCCACTTTCCTCAGCCTCCCAAAAGCATGGGATTACAGGCTGAGCCACCGAGCCTGGCTTGTTTCCCAATCTTTAACTTTGGTTGTTTACTTGCTAGCAATGTAAAGTACGTAGAAAGCCCAGCTTTCTGGCCAGCCTTTTTCTTTCATTGACTTTTTATTTATTTATTTATTTATTTTTTTGAGTTGTAGTCTTACTCTGTTGCCCAGGCTGGAGTGCCTTGGTGTACTCACGGCCACTCCAGTATCGACCTGCTGGTCTCTGGCGATCCTTCTACCTCAGCCTTCCAAGTAGCCGGAACTGCAGGCCCATGCTAGCATGCCCAGCTAATTTTTAAAAATTTTATTGTAGAAATGAGGTCTTGCCAAGGTGCCTGGGCTGGTCTCAAACCCGCGGGCTTAGGCAATCCACTCACTTTGGCTTCCCAAAGAGCTGGGATTACAGGCTGAGCCACCAAGCCAGGCCTGACTTATTATTTTTAATAAATTCTTTCAAACGTATAAAAAGTTACAGGTAACAAATATTGTATAGTCACCAACTAGCTTAATAAATAGACCATTAGCAATACAGTTGAATATGTGTTCATATTTTTACTTCATATGAATGTCTCTCTAAATAATTTATAATATTGCTTCATATTTTATATATAAGTGGCATAATATTCTACATATTATTTTGCTATGTGCTTTTTAAAATTTACTATTGGCTGGGCATGGTAGCTCACCCTATAATCCCAGCACTTTGGGAGGCTGAGGTGAGAGGATTGCCTGAGCCCATGGGTTTGAGACCAGCCCAGGCA
>NW_007259508.1:160292-167614 GCF_000164805.1 Carlito syrichta
AGCGTGCCACTGCACTCCAGCCTGGGTGACAGAGTGAGACTCCAACTAAAAAAAAAAAATTACTATTATTTTTGTTGATATACCCAGCACCTATTCATTTATTTTCACATTGATACATGTGGCACTAATTTATTTATTGTCACATTGTCATGTGGTAGCCCAGTATATGATTATTCCAAAATTTATTTATCTTTTCCTGCTGATGGACGTGTAAGTTGTTTCCAGGAAGATGGTGTTTGTTTTCTTTTGTTTTGTTATTAAAACATAATATTTTGGGTATTTTTTTTTGAGTTGAAGTCTCTGTCACTCAGGCTGGAGTGCATTGGCGTACTCATGGCCACCGCAGCCTCTACCTGCATGGCTTAGGTGATCCTTCTGCCTCAGCCTTCCCAGTAGCTGGAGCTATAGGCACGTGCCACCATGTCCAGCTAATTGTTTGATTTATTGTGGAGATGAGGTCTTGCCAAGTTGCCCAGGGTAGTCTTGAACCCCTGGGTTCAAGCATTCCTCTCTCCTCTGCTTCCTAAAGTGCTTGGGATTATAGGCGTGAGCCACTGTACCCAGCCAAAACATAATATTGAAATGCAAATCAATACCACAAAGTGATACTACTTCTTTTCTACTAGGATGACATCAGTAAAAAAAATAAATAAATAAAGATGGATAATAAATATTGGTGAGGGAATGGAGAAATTGGAACTTCATTGACTGCTGGTGGGAGTGTAAAATGGTCCAGCCACTTTGGAATGCAGTCTGGCAGTTCTTCAAATGCTAAACATAAGAGTTAATATTTGGACCAGCAATTCTGCTGCTAGGTGTATAGCCAAGATAATTGAAAACATGTCAACATGAAAACTTGTACTTCATTGTTCATGGCAACATTTTTCTTAATAACCAGAAGGTGGAAACAGCCCAAATGTCTATCAACTGATGAATGGATGAACAAAATGTGGTATATCTATATAATGCAATATTTTTCAGGCATAAAAGGAATGAAGTACTGATATATAATACAGCTTAGATGAACCATGAAAACATGCTAAGTAAAAGAAGCCAGACACAAAAGGCTGCACGTTGTACACTTCTTGTATACTTCCTTTTATATGAAGTGTCTAAAATATGCAAATTCACAGTGATAGAAACTAAATTAATGGTTGCTAGGTGGTGGGGGAAGGGATAAATTGGGAGTGATTGCTAATGAAATAGTTTCTCTCTGGGGCGATGAAAATGTTCTGAAAGTAGGTAGTGTGATCATTGTACAGCTCAATGAATATACTAAAAACCACTGAATTGTACACTTTTTTTTTTTTTTTTTTGAGTTGGAGTCTCACTCTGTCACCCAGACTGCAGTGCAGTGGCTGCTCCTGGCCACCGCAGCCTCGACCTGCTGGGCTCCGGCGATCCTTCCGCCTCAGCCTTCCGAATAGCCGGAATTACAGGCATGCGCTACCACGCCTGGCTGATTTTTTTGATTTGTTGTAGAGATGAAGTCTCGCTGCCCAGGCGCGTCTGGAACCCACGGGCTCAGGCAATCCACTCACCTCAGCCTCCCACAGGCGCGGGATTACAGGCTGAGCCACCGAGCCTGGCGAATTGTACACTTTTGAAGGGTGACTTTTGTGGTATATTAATTATATCTCAATGAAGATGATATAAAAGACATCTCAAAAATTCATAATGCTGCTGTGAGCATTCTTGTACATGATTCCATGTGTAAATGTGTTAGGGTTGAAGTGAAGGATCAAATATCGGCATCGTCACTGGATAATTTGTTCAAGGTAATTGACTGTACCAATTTAATTTATGCTTCCTTCAGCTGTATATGAAATTTCCTATTGCTCCATATTTTCATTTACACTTGCTATTGTCATACTTTTTATAACATTGGCTTCTCAGATTAAAATTGATATGATTCTTCAATCCC
The DNA here is from genome assembly GCF_000164805.1 of Carlito syrichta. Taxonomy (NCBI): domain Eukaryota; kingdom Metazoa; phylum Chordata; class Mammalia; order Primates; family Tarsiidae; genus Carlito; species Carlito syrichta. Next base: position 162,217 of record NW_007259508.1, read on the forward strand.
TTACTATTTTCAGATAATGTTAACAGTGTGATGCTGTCTGCAAACGACTCTTGATTATTGCTGCATAGATTACTTGGTGATTAGCTGAAAAATATCAAGGCCCAAGTAGCCTATTGCTTGATATTTGGGCTTTGTGAATGACCAGTTTCATGGAAGGTTTATGAAAATCAGGGAGAGAATAGGCAGGTCTGTTACTGGAAACCTTCTTTAGCATCTCAGACAACTAAGTCACAATGATTCATGCTTGAATTCAGTTTGTATGTTATTTAGACTCTATACATTTTTTTTCCCACCCCTCTCATCAGTTTCTTCTTTTTTTCCTGTGACTTCTTAGTTGAGGAAGTCTTATATGCTATACTACATTTTTGGGGGAGGGTGGAGTCTCACTCTTGCCCAGGCTGGAGTCCAGTGGCATGCTCAACGCTACCCTAGCGTCACCCTGCTGGGCTCAGACAATCCTTCTGCCTCGGCCTTCTAGGCAGGCAGAACTACAGGCGTGTGCTGCCACACCCAGCTAATTTTTTGATTTATTGTGAAGATGGGGTCTCCCCAAGTTGCCCAGGCTGTTCTCAAATGTGTGGGCTCAGGCACCCCAAAGTGTTGGGCTTACAGACTTGAGCTGCCACACCTGACTTATACTAGATGTTTTAAAAAGAAATGTCTAAATTCAACTTTTGACCCAACAACTGGAAAAAAGTTCATTCAAATAGCACCAGCAAAGCACTTAAAAATCTTACTGCTGGCAGGGTGCTGTGGCTCATGCCTATAATCCTAACACTTTGGGAGGTCAAGGTGAGAGGATTGCCTGAACCCATGGGTTTCAGAACAGCCTGCGCAATTTGGCGAGATCTCATCTCTACAATAAATCAAAAAATTAGCCGGGCGTGGTGGTCCACGTGTGTAGTCCTAGCTATTTGGAAGGCTGAAGTGGAAGAATCACCTGAACCCAGCATGTCGAGGCTATGGTGGCCATGAGCATGCCACTGGGTGACAGAGTGAGACTACAACTCAAAAAACAAAACAAACAAACAAAAAACTTATTGCATAAGCTCATTAGGTTAAAAAAAAATTCATTGTAGGTGTTAATTCTCGAGTGTTTCTGCATATTACAATCTCTGGATTTTAATAGGAAATTGCCCTAGACTCTTTGTGGGCAGGGACATAGTATAGTCGAAAGGTACCCTAGTGATCATAGAGCTCAACTCTATCATTTTTTTTTTTTTTTAGGTTAGAGTCTCACTTTTGTCACCCAGGCTGGAGTGCAGTGGTGTGATCACCGCCACTGCAGCCTCAACCTATTGAGCTTAGGCAGTCCTTCTTCCTCAGCCTTCCAAGCAGCTGGAACTATAGACACGTGTCACCTTGCCCAGCTAGTATCATTTTTTATAAGTGAAGAAGACTGAGGTCCAGGCGGGTAAAGTGATTTGCCCAAGATCTCACAACTAGATCTATTTCAGTAATATAATGACTGATATTTTCCTCTGGTTTAGTATTACAGATTAAGTGATTATTCCAGGAGGTTTTTTTTATGTTGTTGTTGTTGTTGTTTTATTAAGGAGAGACTTCATTTGCGAGGCATATTGCAAGGGATAAAGGGACTGTTTCCTCAGGGGGATAGTTGACAGCTACAATAGGGAGAATGCTGTAACCATAAGACCTGCAAGTATCTCAAGAGATATTTTTCTACAGTAATAAAATGAATGATTAACTTCAGAATGTAAATGTAAATTTGAATACTTACGGTGGATTTCTGTGTATTTAGTATGTTCTGTTGACTTTCTTTGATTTTTGGCAAATTTAAGACACTAAATAATCATGAATCAGCAGAAGTACTATTGTATCTGACACCTTTACAACTTTTTTTTTTTAAGGGTGGTGTACTTAGCTTATTGCTATTTGCTTTTTATAATATACTGATCTTTATGAGGACTTCTTTTTTATGAGAATATGATTATATTTATTCATATCTTTTCTTAAGGCCTTAGCCAAACTGGACTTTGAAGAGTGGAATTACTTAGCTTTTCATGACATCCTATTCTTTTACAAAAAGAAATGAAAAAGTGAAATAAGAGTAAGTTAGAGGATAAGAATTTTTTCCCCACAAAACAAGCTGTCTATTGCAGCATTATAAAACACTTTTCATTTTGGCAGTGTTTTACAATGCATTAGCTTCAAGGGTTGGGGAGGAAAAGGTTGGAAACTAAAAGGGGAAATTTCTTTTTTTTTGAGTTGGAGTCTCACTCTGTCGCCCAGACTGGAGTGCAGTGGCCACTCCCAGCCACCGCAGCCTCGACCTACTGGGCTCCAGTGATCCTTCCATCTCAGCCTTCCGAGTTACCAAAATTACAGGCATGCGCTACCACGCCCGGCTGATTTTTTTGATTTATTGTAGAGATGAGGTCTCGCCTGCCCAGGCGGGTCTCGAACCTGTGGGCTCAGGCAATCCACTCACCTCAGCCTCCCAAAGGCACAGAATTACAGGCTGAGCCACCGAGCCCGGCAAAAGGGGAAATTTCAAAGGACATTTCTAAAAGAAAAACAGTCCCAGGTCTCCCACTCAAATAAAAATCCAAATGACACTTAATTTTACTACCCATGAAGAGACCACAAGGAAACCAGCAGACCAAACTCTGGCAATTTCACTATGGATCATGTCAGAGACAAAGGAACATTCATCAGTATGGTCAGTTTACTAATCATCTCTGTAGTTGTTTCTTCCTCCCCTTTTGCCTCCATAGCCACCTTGGTCTCCTCCATAGCCACCACCACTTCTTTCTTTTCCATAGCCTCTACTTTAGTCTCCACCATAGCTACTGCCACTATCAAAGTCTCTAATGTAGCCCTCCCCTCTTCTCCCCCCCTCCCCACCAATTTGATCTCCTCCTCAGCCTCCTCCGTCTCCTCCATAACCTCCTAGGTCTCTAAAGACAGAGTAGAGGATAAGAATGTTTTAGAAGTGCTTTTGTTAATTGTTAAATGCAAACTTAGTCTATTGATTAAGAAAGTGTAACTAATGATGTTTATATTTGCAGGCAGTTGTTGATTTTTTTTTATTAGAAAATATTATTTAGAAAATAGGGGGGCTGAGATGGCCTCAGCCAGGAAACATGGCCTGGCTATAGCTCAAAGATCACATGGCTACACCATATGTTAGCAAGGCAATGACCAGCAGTTGTTGATTTTTTTTTTCCAAGTTGGAGTCTTACTCCATCCCCCAGGTTTGAGTGCGGTGGCACACTCACAGCCATCCCAGCGTCAAGCTGCTGGGCTCCAGTGATCCCTTCGCCTCTGCCTTCCAAGTAGCTGGAACTACAGGTGCGTGCTACCACACTTGGCTAATTTTTGATTTATTGTAGAGATGAGGTCTTGCCAAGTTGCCCGGGCTGGTCTTGAACCCACAGGTTCAGGCAATCCACTCATCTCAGCCTCCCAAAGTGCTGGGATTACAGGCTGAGCCACCTAGCCTGGCCCAGTTGTTGATTTTATGCGAGAAAGCCTTTTGCTGCTTGCTCTGGTCTTTCCAATGCTCTCTAGGTTAACCTGGAAGAGGGCTCTTAGCCTTTACCATAGCCTTTGAAAACAGAGTATTAAATTCCTTTAAGTAAACTTTAAAATTTTTGCCATTCAGCCTTAAATTGGAATACTTTATCAAACCATGTGAGTGTGGCATATTAACAAGTAAGACTAGCTGTGCTCCCGAAAATAGGATGGATTAGTACCAGTTATGTAGGATGTTTCATTGAATTCTAAAATTTTGCAGACCAAGAAAGGTGAATCTTATCCAAAAAAGATATAGGGATCATATCTGCTTAGTTCTTCATTAAATAAAGACTTTGGCACTCTAAAAGCCTAGGGAATGACATCTGTGTTAGTGTATTGCTATTTAAGGTTTATTTGAATTAATCTCTGAGGTTGTTGACTAGATAGCTGTAACTCCAAAAAGGTAGCTTAAACATGCCAGCTATTTGGCTACTCCTTAAACTTGGTTTCATTTTAATGCTTTAGTGGTACAAGAATTTTTTTCTGGTTCCCTTATGTTAGAAAAGGATTCTTAAGTGATTTCTTTAAAGGTCAATAATTAGAGTGTTCAAAAACAGTCTCTAAATGTCTTGATACCTTTCTGCCTATCCTTTCAGATTTGACTGTTGTGATCTTCTAGATCAGATCTACTGGGTGACGGGGCTCTTTTCTAGATGCATTAGTTTACCCTAGTGTCATAGGGTAATTCTGAAGAGCAAATTTGGAAAAGGTAGGAGTGTTGTCACTTTACCTCTTGAGGCAAGTCTTTGAATTGCGCTATGCCACACTGTAAGAATGTGTGTTCGTGGAAGCAACAAAAAAATCATACAATACTTAGGAGTAAGCCCAAGAAGAAATGTGTAAAACCTATAGGAGGAAAATAAAATACTTAACTAAAGAACATAAAAGAAAGCCTAGGCCAGGCATGGTGGTTAATGCCTGTAATCTCAGCATTTTTGGGAAGCCAAGACAGGAAGATTCCTTGAGGCCAGAGTCAAAGATCAACTTGGGCAACATAGCAAGAGCCTCTCTCTCTATTTTTTTAAAATTTGAGTCGGAGTCTCACTCTGTTGCGAGCTATTTTTTATTTTATTGTAGAGACGTGATCTTGTCAAGTTGCCCAGGCTGGTCTCGAACCTGTGGGCTCAGGCAATCCACTCACCTCGGCCCCACAAAGTGTTAGGATTACAGGCTGAGCCACTGAGCCCGGCCTCTATTTTACTTTAATTTAATTTTTTTGAATTGGAGTCTCACTCTGTCACCCAGGCTGGAGTGCAATGGCATGCTCACAGGCAGCACAGCCTCGACTTGCTGGGCTCAGGCGATCCTTAGGCCTCAGTCTTCCAAGTAGCTGGAGCCATAGGCATGTGTTACCACGCCTAGCTAATTTTTTGATTTATTGTGGAGAGGAGGTCTTACCATGTTGCTCAGGTTGGTCTCGAAACCCTGAGCTCAGGCAATCCTTTCACCTCTGCCTCCCAAAGTGCTGGGATTATAGGTGTGAGTTATCACGCCAGGCTGTTGCTTAATCATACCAATCTCTAATAGTAACAATAGTAATAGTTACAATAGTAACTACCTCCTAGAATTGTTAGGTTTGGTCTAATATACAAAAGATCTTAAAATAGTTTCTGACACTTAGTAGGTTCCATAATGTTTGCTATCATTATTTTTATTATAAAATCAGTGTAATAGGCCAGGCTCGGTGGCTCAGCCTGTAATCCCGTGCTTTGGGAGGCCGAGGTGAGTGAATTGCCTGAGCCCGGGGGTTCAAGACCCGCTTGGCCAACTTGGTGAGACCTCATCTCTACAATAAATCAAAAAAATTAGCCAGGCATGGTAGCTCATGCCTGTAGTTCCAGCTACTTGGAAGGCTGAG
>NW_007259508.1:167722-168762 GCF_000164805.1 Carlito syrichta
TCCAGTTTGGGTGACTGAGTGAGACTCCAACTCAAAAAAAAAAAAAAAAAATCAATGTAATAAATAAAATCTCCCAAAGTTCAATGAGGTGGGTCTTTACTTAACCAGATGTCAAAACATAGTAAAGTAATTAAAATCCTGTGGTATTGATATACGAATAGATGAATAGATCAAATAACGAAATAAACACTCCAGAAAAAGATCTAAGTACAGATAGGAATTTAATTTAGATAAAAGTGACATTTCAAATTAATGAGGGCAAAAATGTCATTAGGAAAGTTGACTCTCTACTTGGGAGAAAAGTTATACCTGCTTCCATTCGTATCTCACCTTTGCCTTATTATTGCACTGAAACATTTCTTGTTCAGGTCAGTGACCTTCACATTGCTCATTCTGACATTTTTCTTCTTCAGCGTACTTGACTCTCAGCAACATCAACCACTCTCTCTTGAAACGCTTTCATCCTGTGGCTTCCACGATACATTTTTTTCTTCTTCTCTGATTATATCATGTTTGTATGCTCTTCTTTTTCTATGTGGTTTTTAAATGCTATAATATCTCATAGCCTGATGCTAGGCTGTCCTTTCACTCTGTTCTCTTCTCAACTCTTGTCTATATGCCCAACTTCAAATAGTACACAAAAATCTTTGATTGTTGTCACCATTATATCATTATTCATCAATCTTTCCCTTCCTTAGAAGACTTATGGGAAGACCCATGGGAATATATTTAAAATTTGAGTTTTTTGGAAGAGAGGATAACATTATAATTTACTTACATTTTATTATTTCATTGAAATTGACCTAACTCTAAAATATAACAAAATCTAATCCTATTGATAAGATATATTCCATTAATATGTAATTGGGATAAAAAAGTGTCTACAAGAATAGCCAGAACAATCCTCAGAAAAAAAACAAAGCAGGAGGTATCACACTACCAGACTTCAAACCTTACTATAAAACTACAATAATCAAAACGGCTTGGTATTGGTACAGGAACAGGCATATAGACCAATGGAATAGAATTGAGATTCCAGA
>NW_007259508.1:168889-169488 GCF_000164805.1 Carlito syrichta
AACTGACAAGCTTCTGCAAAGCCAAAGAAACCATCAAGAGAGCAGGGAGACAGCCCACAGACTGGGAAAAAGTATTTGCCAACTCCAGGTCTGACAGTCTTAACGTCTTGGATCTACAAGGAACTCAAACGTGCTGAAAAGAAAAACAAACAACCCCATTATAAAGTAGGCAAAAGATATGAACAGATACTTCTCAAAGGAAGACATCCGAGCAGCCAACAGACACATGAAGAAATGTTCAACCTCACTAATCATCAAGGAGGTGCAAATCAAAACCACACTGAGATACCACCTAACTCCAGTCAGAATGGCAATTATCAATAACTCAAAAATAACAGTTGCTGGAGAGGGTGTGGTAAAAAGGGAACACTTCTACACTGTTGGTGGGAGTGCAAACTAGTGCAGCCTCTGTGGAAAACAGTGTGGCGATTCCTAAAAGCTCTGAATATCAACCTCCCATATGACTCCGCATTCCCCCTACTGGAACTATACCCTGAAGAACTCAAATCACTCTATAAAAAAGATACCTGCACACGTATGTTTATTGCAGCATTGTTCACAATAGCAAGTTCCTGGAACCAACCATGCTGTCCATCAAA
>NW_007259508.1:169609-187531 GCF_000164805.1 Carlito syrichta
AATACTGAGTGATCTCTCACAGAAACAAAGAACTGAGTATCACATGTTCTCACTCATATAGTGGACCTTGAACATCTATGGTAATGCTATAAGAAAAGGATTGACAGTGGTGGGAAACTATGGGTGGGGGGAGGGGAAGGGAGGTGGGATTAAGGGTAGTCAATATCTGTCTGGGGGTGGGGAGACACCCCTTACCAACAAGGGTGCCTGAACGATGCATATTTGTATACGTAACTCTTAACTGTACCCCACAATTTTAAAATAATACATATTGATTAAAAAAAAATATGGTGTGTCTAAAATTACTATTGTATGAATTAACAATCATGAGAATGTCCAAGTTCATTAATAATCAAATACTTTACACAAAACTATTTCCTTGCACTGAAGAAAATGATATGAATATTAATAGTAGTAATAACAATGATACTCGCAAGAATATAATCTCAACAGAAATATTTTCTATGCAACACACATTAAAAACAAAAGGAGCGAAACAAAAAAATCCAAGAACAAACCAATTCTGATGTCATTATTTCCACAATTTTTTTTTTTTAAATCAGGATCTCATTCTGTTGCCCAGGCTGGGATTGCAGTGGCACAATTATGGCTCATCGCAGCCTCAGCCTCCTGGGCTCAGGTAATCCTTCTGCCTCAGCCTCTTTAGTAGCTGGGACTGCAGGTGTGTGCCATCATGCCCCATTAAGTTTTTGATGTTTTGTAGAGTTGAGGTCTTGCTGTGTTTCCTAGGCTGGTCTGGAACTCCTAGGCTCAAACAGTTCTCTTGCCTCAACCTCCCGGAGTGCTGGGATTATAGGTGTGAGCCACTGTGCCTGGCCCCAGCTGGAATTTTACAAATGTGACATTAATTTAGAACGCTTAGAAAATGGGAAGCTCCTACTTCATCTTCACTGTCATGTTAATGTTATCTGGTAGGCTGTGATCTGAATCTTCATTGGACTCCCTTTATAGTTGTTATGGTATTTGACTGATTTTGGTGACATTAAAGTGCTTTTTGGAAAATGTTCACTATTTAATTATTGAAATCCTTTTCCCTTTTAACCTGTTCTCCCAAAACCGCTTTGATTTTTTAGGAGACAGTATGCCAGACATGCTGGTTAGCTCAGTATTACCAGACACAAGGAACCTTCTGTCAGAGGGATTGTTGTGTCTGGCACAGGACCAATTGGGCACAGTATCATAACTTGCCTGGCAGAGGTCTAAGCAGAGGGGCATAAGATCTCTGGCAGGGTGAGAGTAGCAAGGGCGGTGTCTTAGGTTGCCCAAGTAACTCTGTTTTAGTTAGGATTCTGACTAGCTGGGAAAACATACTTCTTTCAGCGGTCTTGGTGAAGCCTTATGAATTTAAGAGCAGGAGCAGAAAAAGACTTTTATTCTATGAACGTCTTGCTTTTTGCTATATACATTGTTTTATTGGTGGAAATTTCAGATTTCATTGTTTAGTTTCCTTTTCCCTTCATTACTGAACACAAATTATTTTGTATAAATTGAGATGGGAGATGGGTTTGAATTACTAAAAGCTAGTATTGTGATTATCAACGTGTAGATTCTGAGGTGTCTGCTACCAACTAATAATGGTACCAAGTCAAACTCTGAATGCTCACTGTATATGCTTGGGGATGAATATTAACATGATTAATGTTACTCAAAATAGGATATTAGAAATTATTTTCACATTTGTTGAATAACTAGGAGATTTCTGTCCTAGTTATAAATGTATTCGGTTGTTTTCTGTGTTGTTAATAACACCATTAAGCAAATATATGCTTTCTATTTGTGGAACACAATTTTAGGCCCTGGGAATACAATTAGTAAGTCATAGTCTCTGCATTGGCGGCATCTTGCTGGAATTTAACATGTCAGAGATAACTACAGTAAAATCCAATACACTACAACAGGTGTTTGAAAACAGGTGGTAAAGGGGAGTATTTGCTAGGATGGGAAGAGCAGTTAAGGCAGGCTCCATAGAGAAGATGATGTATAAACTAAGTCTCTGGCACCACCACGTAGAAGTTCTAAGCAGGAAAGTGCATTCCAATCAGAGGAGATAGCGTGTGTAAATGTGTAGAGGTATATGAAAGTGTGGCACATTGCAGAGTTCTTAGAAATTATTATGGAAATGGTTTATAATAGCTAGTAGCAATATGCATGAATAGTTAAGTTGTGCCAGACACTGTTCTAACTTCTGTGCCTATTTAAATTCATGTAATCTTCATAATAATACTAAGATAAATATTATTGTTATTCCCATTTTAAAGATGAGGTAACTGAGGCAGAAAGAAGAACTCATATAAGGTCTTATAGCTATTAAGTTTCACAACTGGCATTTGAAATTTCTAGTTGGTGCTCTAAATCAGGGGTCATCAAACTATAGCCCAAAGGCCAAATTCAGCCCCCTACTTGTTTTTGTATGACCCACAGACTAAAAATGGTTTTTGCAAAAAAGCAAAACCATAATATTTGTGTTGTATGAAATTTATACGAAATTCAAATTTCAGTGTCCATAAAATTTTATTGGGCTACATCTAGACTTATTGGTTTAGTATTGTCTATGGCTGCTTTTACATGACAGGGATGGGGTTGAGTGTGAGAGAGACTATGATCTACAAAACTTAAAGTACTTTCTCTTTGACTCTTTACAGAGAAAGTTTGCCAACCCCTGCTCTAAATCAGTGTACTATACTGCCTCACAGTATATAGTGTTTTATTAAATAACAGAAAGAAGAGCATATGTTAATAGCAATACTTGCACTTATGTCCTAGTTATCTTTTTTTTTTTTTTTGAGATAGAGTCTCGCTGTCGCCCAGACTGGAGTGCAGTAGCCGCTCCCGGCCACCGCAGCCTCGACCTGCTGGGCTTGGGCGATCCTTCCGCCTCAGCCTTCCAAGTAGCTGAAACTACAGGTGTGCGCTACCACGCCCGGCTAATTTTTTGATTTATTGTAGAGATGAGGTCTTGCCAAGTTGCCCAGGCGGGTCTCGAACCCGCGGGCTCAGGCAATCCACTCACCTCAGCCTCCCAAAGTGCTGGGATTACAGGCTGAGCCACCGAGCCTGGCTCTAGTTATCTTTTTAAAAATCTGTTTTCATATTTTATTATTGCATGTGTCCTCACATCAACCCTGAAATAAAAGGAAGGTTAAGTTTTGTGCTTTCTGACTTACAGCCAGGAAATTTTGTTGTGGAAAGACTGAGATGGGCTGTGATATTAAAGTCAGACTTTTTTGCCTGTACAGTATCTTGTAATGGCCCCCATTCTGTTCTGAAATTTGCCCTCTACCTCTGTCCTAGATACGCAGTTGCTCAGATTTTGGGCTTGAAGCCACTCCATAAATGAGACAGTTGAGACAGATTGGAAGAGTAAGGTAACACATACTCTTTCCTTAAATCTTTGTCACTTCTGCAGCAGTGTTTGAAATTCTGTCTTGGCAAGCTTCACCTAATTCTGAGCACACTGCCAGCAAAATGCTCCAGGAGGCTTGGATTTGATTGCAGATAAGTAAGCTCTTACATCAAAGGAGATGGGGTGTTTCTCATTTTCATTTCTATAAGGGATGTCATTGCTTTGCCAGGCTGTGTGGAAAGTCTTTGCCTTAACAGTGAAGCTTGAATCCTTTTTCAGGTTTCACCTGTCCATTATTCTACTTTTGGAACATGAGGTTTCTACCTTTTTGCTGTTCCTGATCTTTTCCTGGGCTTAGGAGTACCTTCTTTTAACAATTAAATCACAGAATCTTTTTCTTGTTGCCTTGACACCACTACTAAGCTAGTCAGGGAGAGTAGAATCTAACTCAATGTGATTTCAAGGGATGTTTATGTTATTTATTGGTTTGTATTTTTAATTCCACTTCCCTTCCTCTGGGACATAGCAGTCTGAAAGTTGAACTATTGGTCATGTTTCTTACATCAATGAACTCGATGTTTTCAGGAAAAAAATTATTTAGATTTTCAAAATCTTAGTCACTAGTGAGTGTCTTCTCATTTCACCTCCAGTAGTGAATTTACATTGTCAGATATATAAAGTTAATTATACCAGATTTGGACGTTAAGGCCCGGTAGAAACAAGATGCTGCTTTTAGAGAGTTCAACTATGTTTCTGCTCATAGCCAGCATTTCCTTGGCCATGGGCAGTGCTGAGGTCATAGCAGTGTAGAGGAACATTTCTCTGTCCAATGTAGAAGAACATTTTTCTGTCCTCAGGGATGCAACTCAAACACCTACAGTGATGGGTAACAGGTGTAGACATTTGACAAAATTCAGTGAATGTATGCTTAAGATATGTACTTTTTGTGGTATTTAAACTTTACTTCAAAATAAAAAAAATTGTAAGTAAGTATTGAAGTCTAGTTAATGATATGCATGGTTTGTATTTGGAGAAATTGTTATTAATGTCTGAAATGGGATAAAGGGATGAAGAGATAGATACATAATAAAGCAAATATATAGGACAGTGTTAATGGTGAACTGTTGCTTGTGTGGGTGTGTGGGTGTTCACTGTGAATTCTTTTAACTGTTCTGTATGTTTGAATATTTTCACAATAACATTTTTTGGGAAAATGAGAAAGTAAAGAGAATGGGCAAATGATGTAAGTTAATAAAGCAGACTACGTATAACACAGTAGAGAGTATTGGAGCCTGAGGCACTGAGATACTTATGCCCTGTCTAAAGAAGGCAGCTGCTACTCAACTCCAACTCTGTAGGAATCTGTCCCCAATATTGTCAGATATTCTAATTTTTTTTTTTTTTTGAGTTGGAGTCTCGCTCAGTCACCCAGACTGGAGTGCAGTGGCCACTCCTGGCCACCGCAGCCTCGACCGGCTGAGCTCTGGCAATCCTTCCGCCTCAGCCTTCCAAGTAGCCGGAACTGCAGGCGTACGCTACCACACCCGGCTAATTTTTTTGACTTATTGTAGAGATGAGGTCTCACCAAGTTGCCCAGGCGGGTCTTGAACCCGCGGGCTCAGATAATTCACTCACCTCGACCTCCCAAAGCGCGGGATTACAGGCTGAGCCACCGAGTCCAGCAGATACTCTAATTTTTATAAAGGAGTTTCAAATATAGAATTTGTGTGTGTGAAACATCTTTATTTTTAAAACACCATATGGGCCAAGCACAGTGGATCATGCCTGTAATCCCAGCACTTTGGGAGGCCAAAGCAAGAGAATTGCTTGAACCCAAGAGTTAGAGACCAGCCTAGGCAACACAGCAAGCCTGGTTACTTAAAAAAGTAACCAGGCATGGTAATGCACACCTGTAGACAGTCCTAGCTACTTGGGAGGCTAAGGTAGAAAGATTGCCTGCACCCAGGAGGTTGAGGCTGCAGTGAGCTGTGATCATGCCTGAGAGACAGAGTGAGACCCCAGCTCACACACACACACCCCCACACACACGCACACCAAAACCATATGGGCCAAACATCTTTCCTTCCTCCCTCCCTCCCTCCTTCCCTCCCTTCCTTTCTTCATTTGAGTTGGGGGTCTCACCCTGTCATCCAAGCTGGAGGGCACAATCCTGGTTCACTATAGCCTCGACTTCCTGGGCCCAAGCGATCCTCCCACTCAGCCTCCCAATTAGCTGGAACCACAGGTGCATGCCACCACACCTGGATAATTTTTAAAAAAATTTTTGTAGAGATGAGTTCTTACTATGTTATCTAGGCTGGTCTTGAACTCCTGGGCTCAAACAATCCTTCCACTTTGGCCTCCCAAGGTGTTGAGATTAGGTGTGAGCCACTGTGTTCAGCCAATATTTGTAATTTACCAGCTGTTTTTCTATTCCAAATATTTCAATGTTAGAGAAGAAATTTCTAGGTGTCCTCCTGAGTTGTAAAATCACTATTGTTATCACTTTCATGTGCCTTTAAAGATATTTCAGCTGTAGCTGAGACCTTGTACTCTAACCTCAATTCCCCTGTTGTGTGGTCTGCTGTACAGTGAGGCCTTGCCAGGGCCATGCCATGGTATTCATGACGCTGACCCAACCAGGACTTTGCCATAGAGCAGGGAACAGCTGTGAGGTAGGGCTGATTGGCAATGATTTCCCTGGGCTCACTTTAGGATTATTTAATATGGAAAGGACAGCAGTACATGCTAGTTTGCTGCTCAGATATAGTTCCTGGATGTAAGTCACTTAAGCTTTAAGAGATATTACACTAGCTGGGAATCAGAAACAGAAAAGACATCTAAGACTTCCTTATATTCCCTGTTTTAAGTAGTATCACAGTCCACCCAGGGTTCTAAACTCGTAAAAATCTCTGTTCTTTTCAACCACTGGCTTTCTAACAAGTCACCCTATTCTGTCCACTCTACCTCAGGAGTACTTTTCAAATCCATCCCCTCTCCAGTGTCTCCATTGCCAATACCTTACTTCAACCTCATCTTCTCTAGCCTGAATTACAATTTTCTAAGTGGTGTCTCTGTCTCTCATGGTTTTTTCCTAGCAGTTCTATCTTCATATAACACTGCAATTATCTTTTTCTTTTTTTCTGAGTAGAAGTCTCACTCTGTCCCCCAGGCTGGAGTGCAGTGGCACACTCACGGCCACCGCAGCCTTGACATGCTGGGCTCAGGGGATTCTTCTACCTTAGTCTTTCAAGTAACTGGAACCACAGCCACGCGCCACCATGCCCAGCTAATTTTTTGATTTGTTGTAGAGATGAGATCTCGCCAAGTTGCCTAGGCTGGGCTTGAACCCTTGAGTTCAGGCAATCCTCTCGTGTCAGCCTCCCAGTCACCATGCCCAGTCTGCAGTTATCATGTTAAGATAAAATTCTGGTAGTATCACTCTCTGGTTTAAAAACCTTAACACCTCCCTGTTGTCTTCAGGATAAAGGTTTAACTCTTTGTCATGGGATGGGATATAGGGACCTTCATAGCTGCCAACCTATCCTACCAGCTACTATTCCTTCAAATTCCCATTAGCCTGTAGGGTCAAGTTCAAATTCTTCAGTATAGCAGATGAAGCCCTACTCAAATTTCTTTTTTTTTTTTTTGAGTCGGAGTCTCACTCTGTCGCCCAGACTGAAGTGCAGTGGCTGCTCTCGGCCACCGCAGCCTCGACCTCCTGGGCTCCAGCGATCCTTCCGCCTCAGCCTACCAAGTAGCTGGAACTACAGGCATGTGCTACCACGCCCAGCTGATTTTTTGATTTATTGTAGAGATGAGGTCTCACCGCCCAGGCGGGTCTCGAGCCCGCGGGTTCAGGCAATCCACTCACCTCAGCCTCCCAAAGGCACGGGATTACAGGCTGAGCCACCGAGCTCGGCACTCAAATTTCTATGCATGTGCCCACCCCATCTGAGTACAGACATGCCAAACTCTTACCATTCTAAAAAAAAACCTGACTTTTTCTTCCCCTTCTAGACCTTGCATATGCTGTTCCCTTAGTTTAAGATTCTCTCTATCACTGCTTTTTTTAGCAGGCTGACTCTTCTTTATAACTCAGGTAAATAACATCCTTACTGGGAGGTATTCCCTGTCACCTTTAGACAAAGTCAGTAACTTCTTACTTTGCAGTATAGCACTTTGTACTTATCTTTTTTTCATCTTCTGCAGCACTTCAGGCCTGGGTTCTTGTTTCCAACCCAGGAGGAATGAGGGACTTGGACTGTCAGAAGTTGAGAAAGCTAAATTTATTGAGGAACAGAAAAACTTCCAGAGAGGGAGGGGACCCAAGGGGGTTGCCCTACTTATCTCGTTTTTAAAAATGTTTTTATTGTAGAGACAAGGTCTCGCCAAGTTGCCCAGGTGGGTCTCGAACCCACGGACTCAGGCAGTCTACTCACCTCAGCCCCCCAAAGTGCTGGGATTATAGGCTGAGCCACCGAGCCCGGCTCCTACTTATTTCTGTTTAATATTAGAGTATGACTTCTGTTGCACTGTGTCATTTACATGTCTCTTTCTAGTACTAAATGGTAAAGTCTTATTTTTTATTTTTACAACTCCCACAAAAAACCATGTCTAGCATATTATAGGCCGTAGTATATATTTGTTATAGTCAGGGAACACTGATTACTGAGACAGATTCTTAACCCATTCTTTAGTAATGTGAGTCAGTGTCAGATCCAGAACTTAAATCTGTCTTCTCGTAGATTCTGCTCATGCTAACAATAGACTTGATGAACGCACAGCAGCCAGTGACTCTGGTAAGGTAAAACCCAGTCTGTAGCCCCTGAACTTCCTTTACCTGCTATGGGAGTCAGCTATAGGAGTCCTGACCCATTGTTTTTCCTTTCCTCTAATTCTAACTTTAAAAATTCCTTCTCTTATTAACGAAACCTGACTATGGTCTGTTTGCATCTACAGGAACTTACATAGAGTTTACGCTATATTTATGTTTATTTATTTAATTATTTATTTATTGAGTTGGAGTCTCACTTTGTTGCACAGGCTGGAGTGGAGTGCAGTGGCATGCTCACAGCCACCCCAGTGTCGACCTGCTGAGCTCAGGCATCCTTCCGCCTCAGCCTTCCAAGTAGCCAGAACTACAGGCACGTGCTACCACGCCTGGCTAATTTTTATTTATTGTAAAGACAAGGTCTTGCCAAGTTGCTCAGCTGGTCTCGAACCCGTGGGCTCAGGCAATCCACTCGCCTTGGCCTCCCAAAGTGCCCGGCATATGTTTATTTTAAGGATATCATTTTTGCCCTTTCTTGTGTAGAAGGGAGTGTCTCTTGCTAACTCTTAGAGACTATATAAGGGTTATAATCATAATAATGCTAGCTAACTTTTATATAGGATTTAACTATGTGTGAGACACTAAGTGTTTTTTATATATATTAGCTTATTTGATCCTAATTGGAACCCTATCAAGTAGTTACTATGATTGTTATAATAATTTTATAGATGAGGAATCTGAAGCATACAGAAATAACTTGTGCCAAGAACATAAAACTACTAACTGATCTCAAACCAGACAAAGTGGGTACCAAAGGGAGGCCCAAACTTTACCTATATGATGATTTGATGACTAATCCTGAATTACACCCCACATCTTTAAAATAAAATAAATTAAAACAAATGGAAAAAAACAACAACAACCCCACTACCAGTTAGTATGTGGTACACATGTCAGTATGTGGTATGGACTAGTATATTATTAGCCTTGACTATATAAAACCTTTTTTGTTTTTTTTGTTTGTGTCGGGGTATCACTTTGTTACCCAGCCTGGAGTATAGTAGCATGATCATGGCTCACTGCAATCTTGACCTACTGGGCTCAGGCGATCCTTCCACCTCAGCCTCCAGAGTAGCTGGGAATACAAGCATGCACCACCATGCCCAACTAAATTTTTTTTTTCTTTTTTAGAGGTCTTCCATGTTGCCTAGGCTGGTCTGGAACTCCTGAGGCTGGTCTGGAACTCCTGAGCTCAAGTAACCCTCCCACCTTAGCTTCCTAAGTGCCTGTATAAAACTCTTACTGAAAATAATTTGGGAAAATAATAATCTCTTATTGATACCTCTTTTTAGGGATAAAATTTGGTGTGCTGATTTATACTTCCTGCAATTAAAATTTCTATAATTTCTTCTGGCTTTCATATCTTACCCAATTCAGGTCCAGAATTGCCTTCCTTGTTTTTCCCAGGCTTACTTGACAACTATGGAGCATTGCCCATGCCAAAGCTTTTAGGCTGTGCACTAGTGGCTTGTGAAACACTTGTTTATGGGCACAGAGTGATCTGGAGTTAAATAGAAAATTCCCTCTCCATGGGACAGCAACTTACTCAACATGCCAAGTTGGCAGCAGGATAGACCTTTGGGGGGCTGTGGTTAAGACAGGTAGCCAAGACACGAGGGAGACTTTTAATCCAGACTCATGCAAATAAATAGAGTGGTAACCAAAGCGCTTAAAGGGATCTTTGTATTTTGTGTTTAATCTAGTTAGTAGTAACTAACTCAAATTGACCAATTGGTCACATTCCCATGTGAAATTACTGGAGGACTAGACTAAGTATCAATATGCTAAAGTAAATTTCTTTTTTAGGGAAATGGTATCAGACATTAAAAATGTTCTATGAGCCAAGTGGTATCTTGACCCTGGCCCATGAACTCTATTTTGGACACCTCTAAATTGGTAGGTGGAAAGCATTTAGGTAGTTCTTCAACAGAATATGTGACCATAAATAAGTCATTTAACTTTTCTGGGCTAAGTTTCTCTATCTGTAAAATGAAAGGTCCTAATGCTTATTGCTCTAACTACCCCATTCTTTCTTTCCCTTATTTACTTTGTTCTAATAGATTTTGTTATAATAGATTTTTTTCCAAGGAAGCTCTTTTGATCAAGTCTGTTAAGGTAAATTATTCCATTACTTAGTGTGTCTCAGTTCTTATGTGTAGAATTTATAAGAAGGCAATTTTAGCAGGACTTTCTTATATATGTTTGTGTGTCTGGTTTATGTAACTATGTATACTGCTTTGACTTGAGAGAAAGTCATACTTGAGTTTTATACCACAATCACTTGGCCTCATTTGGTTTTCCTCAAAATTAGAATTATTAGCAAGTAGCATAGTAGAAATTTGAAGATTGGAACTGTATAACTTCTGTTTGAAGAGGACCAATGAGCTTTGAGAAAATGCAGCTTTCATTTTCTGGGCCCTTTCTTTATCTTTTCTCCTCAACTTTACACACACACACACACACACACACACACACACACACACTCACACTCACACTCACACTCACACTTGAAGACGAGATCAGACAAGTATAACCTTGTATAAAGTACAAAAGTTGCCTTGGTGGTACCTGTAAGGTAACCTAATGAGCTTTTCTTCATTTAGTCAAATGAAAGCATGGGGACTAGAGAAGGTTGAGGGAAACATTTTTTAAAAAAATATTTTAATTTTAATTTTTTTGAGTTGGAGTCTCACTCTGTCACCCAGGCTGGAGTACAGTGACATGCTCGTGGCTGCCGCAGCCTCGACCTGCTAGATTCAGGCAGTCCTTCCGCCTCAGCCTTCCAAGTAGCTGGAACTACAGTCAGGCACCACTACTCCCGGCTAATTTTTTGATTTATTTTAGAAATGAGGTCTTGCCAGGTTGCCTAGTCTGGTCTCGTACCCGTGGGCTCAGGCAATCCTCTCATCTCAGCCTCCCAATGTGCTGGGATTATAGGCGTGAGCCCCTGCACCCAGCTGGAAACATTATTTGAAGGGTAGGGACTTGGGACATTTAGAGGAGGCTTTGTTAGAATCTATAATATACATTACAATACTGAGTGATCTGTTGCAGAAACAAAGAACTGAGTATCACATGGTCTCACTCATAAGTAGAACTTGAACAATTAACATAATATTATAAGAAAGTGATTGACAGTAGTGGGAAACTGCCAGGGTATAGGGGGGCACACCTCATCAACAAGGGTGCCTTCACAATGAACATTTGTATACTTACCCTGAATTGTACCCCATATCTTTAAAATAAATAGTTTTTTAAAAAAGAATCTGTAATATACACATTTACACAAATATTTTATTTTGGGGTTATGGGGTACAAGGGGGGATTTACTGTATAAGTAGGTTACATGCAGGTGAAGTTTGGGCTTCTGACTGGCTCTCTCTCCCCCTGATAGTGGACCGTGTACCTAGCGTGTTGTCACATACCTCCCTCCCTCCTTTCTCCCTCCCTTCCCTAGCAGTGTCTGATGTCTGCCAATCTCAACTTTGTGCTAGTGTGACTAGTGTTCAGGACCTGCTTATGAGTGAGGAAATGCGGTATTCAGTCCTTTATTTCTGCAATTGTATGATGGTCTCCAGCTATATCCAGGTTGCCACAAAGGCCATGATTTTGTTCTTCATGGCTGCATAATATTCCATCATGTATATGTATTATATTTTCTTTATCTGTCCCTCTCAGTGGTTGTCTGGGTTGGTTCCATGTTTGTGCTGTTGTGAATAGTGTTGCAATAAATATGCATGTGTAGATGTCTTTTTTGTAGACTGATTTATGTTCCTCTGGGCATATTACTAGGAAAGGGATTGCTGGATCATATGGAAGCTCAATTTTCAGTTCTTTGAGGAATTGCCACGCTGCTTTCCTTAGAGGTTGAATTAGTTTACATTCCTACCAACAGTGTAGAAGTGTCCCCTTTTCTCCGTAGCTGTGCCATCACCTGTTGTTTTTTGATTTATTAGTGATAGCCATTCTTACCAGTGTTAGGTAGTATCTCATTGTGGTTTTAATTTGTATTTCTCTGAGGATTAGTGAGGGTAAGCAATTTGTCATGTGTTTATTGGAAGCTTGTAGAAATGTCTGTTCATGTCATTTGCCCACTTTTTAATGGGGTTGTTTGTTTTCTCCCTTTTAATTCATTTGAGTTCCCTGTAGGTCCTGGATGTTAAACCTTTGTTTGTTGCATAGCTTGTAAATATATTTTTCTATCCCATGAGTTGTCTCTTTACTCTTTTAATGGTTTCTTTTGCTGTGCAAAAACTTTTCAGTTTGATAAGGTCCCATCTGTCCATCTTAGCTTTTGTTGTGATTGCTTTTGAGGACGGTCATAAATTCATTACCTACTCTGATATCCCAAAGGGTGTTCCCTACATTTTCTTGTAAGATTCTTATAGTTTGAGGTTTTGCATTTAAGACCTCGATCTATTTTGAGTTGCCAAGGACGATACAAACAAGTGGAAAAACATCTCAGGCTTACGGTTTGGAAGAATCAATATTGTCAAGATGTCCAGCCTACCCAAGGCAATCTACAGATTCATTGCAATTCCTACCAAATTGCTAATGTGGTTTTTCACAGACCTAGAAAAGATAATACAAAATTTCATATGGAAGCAATAAAGAGCATGAATTGCCAAAGCAATCCTCAGCAAAAGGAACAAAGCTGGAGATATCACACTTTCATATTTTAGACAGTATTACAAGGCTACATCTTTTGGGGTATTATGCCAGTTTACTGAGAAGAAAAGTCTTGATCAGTGTGACACTCCATGGAAAATTCTTTACTTCTGCTATCTGTCTTGAAAGGGTATAGATCTGTGTCCAGAGCCTGCCTGACCACTGAGTACATAATCAGATATAGTTCTTACCATCTGGAAGCCAAACTGTCTCTGCCCTGGGGTTGTGAATCTTTCACACAGGTCTGACAGTTGCTGGGGTCACCTGTCATGTTGGAGCAGACTGCCTTTATAATTCCCACTTAAGCAATAGTTACACTATATCATGATTGGAATGGAGAGACAGGTACTTGGAAGGATTGATTCAAGTACTGGATCAGTCATTATTTACTAACCATAGGTTCTTGCATTCATGAATTCACCCAACTGCAGTTAGAAAATATTTGGGAAAAAAAACAATACAATAATTAAAAAAGAATACAGATTTAAAAAATACAGTATCACAACTATTTACCAAGCATTTACATTGTACTAGGTATTATAAGTAACTAGGTATTATAAGATTCGTAGAGATGATTTAATGAATCTGTCTGTATGTAGATTATATGCAAATACTGTACCATTTTCTATAAGGGACTTGAGCACCTGCAAATTTTTGTGTCCCCAGGGAGTTCTGGAACCAATCCCTCATGGATACTTAAGGACGACTGTATAATTTCTTGGTATATGATGAGGCTACCTAGTTGGGGCAAGGAGACTTTGAGCTTAGAGATAATGTGTTTTATAGGAACCTCATCAGTTAATATTGCTACTCCAGTTTCAGCCCTCAGCCAGAATATCTTTAGCAGAATATGTACTGTGAGAGCCATGATTAGGTCTTTCAGGGTTTTGCTATTTGAGCTAAAGATTAGTTAAAACAAACAAACAACTTTCTAAAAATGGTATAATTAATTTATTGATCACTTTTTAAAAACTTTCTGGATTTTTTATTTTTATTTTAAAGATGTTGGGTACAATTCAGGATTGGGTATACGAATGGTCATTGTGAATATTGATCACTTTTCATCTGACAAAGAAGGGATAAATCACTGCTGTGATTTTCTTTTCTTGTTTTGATCCAGAGTCTCACTGTGTCGTCCAGACTGGAGTGCAGTGGCATGCTCATGACTACAGCCTCTACTGGCTGAGTTCAGGTGATCCTTCCACCTCAGCCTTTCAAGTAGCTGGAACTACAGGCGTGTACCATCACGCCCAGCTAATTTTTTGATTTATTGTAGAGATAAGGTCTCGCCATGTTGCCCAGGCTGGTCTCGCACCCAGGGGCTCAGGCAATCCCCTCACCTTGGCCTCCCAAAGTGCTGGGATAACAGGCGTGAGCCACTGTGCCTGGCCCTGTGATTTTCAGTTAATAGCCAGGAGTGAGGATATGGCAGACTCTCTAGGTTCTGATTTCCCATCCATGCCAATTATATTAGTTTTCTGTAACTTCTGTACAAATTACCACAAAATTGGTAGCCTAAAATAACAGAAAATTGTTCTGTCAGTACTAGAGGCCATAAGTCTGAAATCAAGGTATAGCAGGGCCATACTCCCTCTGGACTATATATATATTATATGTATATACCATATTTTGCTTATCCATTCATTCATCAGTGGACTGTTGGATTGCTTCCATGTTTTAGCTATTGTGAATATGCTGCTGTGAACATGGCTGTACACATATCTCTTTGAGATCCTACTTTCACTTTTTTTGAGTTTATGTCCAGACCTCTTTTGAGTATATACCCCAAATTCTATTTTTGAATAGAGTAGAAATGTTAATCTTTTTTAATTTTTTCGAGGAACTGCCATGTTCTTTTCCATAGAGACTCCACCATTTTACGCTTCCATCAGCAATGTACAAGCATTCTAATTTCTCTATATCCTTGCCAATACTTTTGGTATTTCAGTTTTTTAATAATAGCATCCGAATAGGTATGAGGTAGTATCTCATTGTAGTTTTCATTTGCACTTTTCTAATTATTAGTGATGTTGAACATCTTTTCATGTACTTATTGGCCATTTATGTACTTTTAGAGACATATTCAAATCCTTTGCCCATTTTTGAGTCAGGATTTTTGTTATTGTTGAGTTTAGGAGTTCTCCCTATACTCTGGATATTAATCTCTTAACAGATATATGATTTGCAAATCTTTTCTTCCATTCTATGAGTTGCCTTTTTACTGTAGATAGTGTCTTTTGATGTATTCTCCCAACACTTTTGTCAGCATGAGTTTTTGAAACCAAGTCAAGTATGGGATGAAAAATCCACACTAGTAGGTGTTAGGCTGCACTACAACCAGCTTCTAGTGTAACATTTGCCAGGAACCTGGAGTTGGGTTTTGTGGGGAAGAGAGTTGTTCTGAGGCTGAGGCAGGTAGTTTTAGCAATATTCTGAGACACAACAGCAAGGTCAGCTCTGAAAGTCAGCACTTGGTGGCGGTGACAGTTGCAGACTATTTTGGGAACCAAGGAGGCTTTGTTTTGCAAGGTCTTCTCTGCACTCCCAGATTTAACTCTGGCACTGATCAACCATCAACCATTTTTGCCTTTGATATAGAGAGAGCAGTATCAGATACAATAGAGAAATCGCAGTACTCTTTCTACATTTTATTGGCAAAATTAAGTATTTTTCCTTGAAGATTGTCATTGCCAGACAGATATGAGAGAAATGCTGATTTTAGGGAGTTTTAACTTCTTATCTCACTGTTTTTATAAATAGTTCTTTTGGACTAATAGTTAAGTCACATTTCCATTTCTTAAGGATCTTAGAACAAGTTGTTACTTTAATAATATTCTGTGTATCTTCAGTAATACAAAATAGAAGGAAATGGACTTAAACCACAACAGAAGGAATTTGGGTTAAAGTCAAAGAATTACCCCATTGTTGTTATGGGTAACATCAAAAGCTTGTTTAGCCTGCTTCCCCAAAAAAGGAAAGACCTTTGTCTGGAAGGTTTAGCATAGCTCTATGTAGAGGCATGGTGTTGACGTCCATGTCCCTGGACACAATTTTATAAATGGGCGAAACTGCTCATCTACCATGCTTTAGTTGTGAATGAGTCAGCAGCACAGCTGCAGATAGAGTGGATAGAAGGGCATCTAAATTTAGTCATTATTCACTTGAGAAGGTTTTCAGGGACGAGTCATCTCTCATCCATGCTTTAGTCATATTCCTTCTTCTGGAGGCAAAGAGAACAGCCACGACTCCAAGGTATTTCATGAGAGTGAGTGTCCTACAACTCTGTTGGTTGGTCTCATCTACAAGAATGATTCTCCTTTAGCTTAACCATAGTACGTTTATAGCTCCTGAATTTAGGAAGCCATAGGATTCTGAACATTAGGGAATTTTCTGAAGTCAGACTTACAAATAAATTCCAGAATCTTGCTATTCAAAGACATTTTTAACCAAACTGTTTTCTTCCCATAAGGTACTGAAGGTGGAGATGGGCTATGATGAGTGAGAAATAAGTACATTTTGTGTTTTTTTCCATGGGGAAGTTGCTGTTTGCTAAATGATTGGCTTAAAAAATAAAGACAGGAATGATTCCAAAGGCTTATCTCCTTAAATCCTTATAAAACCCTATGAGATAAGTGGTATTCCCAATGCTATAGATGAGTGCATACACTAATAGGTAACCCACTCAAGGTTACACACATTAGCAGAGCTGGTATGCAAACCCTGGTCTGTCTGATTCCAAAGCTGGTGCTTTTAACAATATACCATCCTTTACTTTGTAGAGGGTACAGTCAACGATTTAAATTGTTGGCCTACTTTATTTTCTTTAAGATGTTTCCTCAGAGATCAATGATTGCCAAATTACATTTTAGATTAGGTCATTTTTGTTGTTGTTGTACTCTCAAACTTTCTTACAATTTCATTCTCATAAAAAAATTGTATTAAGCTGGGTACAGTGGTATGTGCCTGTAGTCTCAGCTACTCAGGAAGCCAAGATGGGAGGATACCGTTAGCTCAGGAGTTTGAGAACAGCCCAGGCAACATAGTGAAACCCTGTCTCAAACACATTTTTTTTTTAGTATCAAGGATTTGAGATTTATAGACAACAATATCACACAATTTAAAGTGAGAGAACAGAAGTAGTGATGAGGTAAAGAAGATTAAGGAAAGGAGGGGAGATGTAGGAGGCAAGGAAAAAAAAAGTTTTCTCCTACTTGATACCTGGACTAACTGGGCTTATTTTAGGACCTTTGGGATTTGGCTTCTGTCATCTTCAAAGGGCAAAGAATGATCTTGAAACATTAGCTTCCAAAAGTTTGCCTGGTAGTGGTGTGGCCCTTGGAGCTAAGTTTTTATACCATTCTTCTTTCAGAGCCAAAGAAATTTTGCAACCAAGCAAGAAGCAGTTGATCCAGCTGCCATGGGCTACATAGGTTAAATGGCACTTTTGACCTTCTTGATATAGGAGTTATTAACAACCTTTATTTTTTATTTTTTTTATTTTTTTTTTTAGTTGGAGTCCCATTCTGTCGCCCAGACTGGAGTGCAGTGGCACGCTCCCAGCCACCGCAGCCTCGACCTGCTGGACTCCGGCGATCCTTCCGCCTCGGTCTTCCGAGTAGCTGGAACTACAGGCGCACGCTACCATGCCCGGCTAATTTTTTGATTTATTGTAGAGATGAGGTCTCGCCAAGTTGCCCGGGTGGGTCTTGAACCTGCAGGCTCAGGCAATCCACTCACCTCAGCCTCCCAAGGCGCGGGATTACAGGCTGAGCCACCGAGCCCGGCTGAATGTGCATAATTTGTCTATCAGTTATTCTTTTCAGTTAAAATATTATTCTGTGAAAAAACGGCTAGCTCACCTCACAACACAAACAGATGCCCAAATGCTTTTTCCCATAATCAACCATTATATTTGGGTATGCACCAGAAGTGATTTAAGTGTACTTCCCATTTTTCTCACATAGAATATTAAAAAGGACTGGGCTCGGTAAGCGCACCTGTAATCCCAGCGCTTTGGGAGGCCAAGGTGAGTGGATTGCCTGAGCCCGCGGGCTCG
>NW_007259508.1:187551-237937 GCF_000164805.1 Carlito syrichta
GGGGCGGCCATTGCACTCCAGTCTGGGTGACATAGTGAGACTCCAACTCAAAAAAAAAAAAAAAAAAATCTTTATTTACAGTTTTTAGTGAGGTACTGGACAATGAGTTGGCTAGACCTTGCCATATGGAATTGCAGATGGGCAGACATACAATGTATGACCAATTTAGTGATAAACATAATTAAGAAATATTTAAAAATATTATGAATAGCTATAAAATATCTTACTTGGTAAAGAAATAAAGAGTAAATGAGGAATACTTGTGGAAAAAACATCATAGAAGGAACATAATTTCTGGGGCTGCTGTTGAAAAAGAGACCATTATAAATACTCACTATAAAAGTCAGATTGCCTCAGAAGGTTAGGTTGGAGGAATATATTATATTGTATCAAATTAAATCTAGGCTGACACGCTAAGCTAATCTCAGTAATTGTAAAAGGACTAATTAAATAGTTTGGGAAAAATTAACAAAGATGCTTTTTGTAACCAGTGTTACCTAATTACATTTTCACCTAAATGGAATCAGCCTTTTTTCCATTTGTACCCCTATCCCTAGGCGGAATTGACATGAGGTTTATCTCTGGAGGGAGGAGTTCCTTTAAGTTCTCTTGATATGATACTAAGTATGACTACTAAGTCCTGTAGTTATAAAAGTTCCCTGGAGTTCTAACTTTATTTTCACAGTAAACTTTTGTTCTTTAAACAGTTGCTCACCTCATCAGCAAGAGTACCTGCATAATGAACATTTGTGTATTTAATTTTGAATTGTACCCCACATCTTTAAAAAAAAAAGTTATTCTTATGACCATAAAATATCTCTGGGTATATTTTCCCAAATTTCAGATTTTCACTTGAATAGTCAAATTTTATCATTGCAACAAATACTAGTTATTTTCTTTGGAGTGACAGGTTTACCTTGTTTATTTTCTATTTTACTTTTTTTGAGTTGGAGTCCCACTCTATCATCCAGACTGGAGTGCAGTGGCCGCTCCGGGCCACTGCAGCCTCGACCTGCTGGGCTCTGGCGATCCTTCCGCCTCAGCCTTCTAGTAACTGGAACTACAGGTGTGCACTACCACGCCCGGCAAATTTTTTGATTTATTGTAGAGATGAGGTCTCGCCTGCCTAGGCAGGTCTCGAGCCCGCGGGCTCAGGCAATCCACTCACCTCAGCTTCCCAAAGGCGCGGGATTACAGACTTAGCCACCAAGCCCGGCTAAAAAAAAGTCAAATTTTAAAAAGGGGTTTCATTTGTTTCTGTCCTGAATTATCCCAACTGTTTTGGAACTATGTAAGCTTTGATAATGATTACCTTTGTCAAATGTGGACCTTCTCTTTGTTCTGTAGCTATGTGCAGTAGCCTTTTGCAGATCTCACTGTTGTTTGTGACTGTTTCTTTTAGCCATATGGTAGGCCTAAAACCTTTATTCAGAAAGCTTCTCTTCTTTTTCCTAATTGCTGCCTTGAAATGGTCAGATAAGGATCCCTAATCATCTGTAACTACAAACATACATTGTCATATTGTTTGAAGCCATTCCGAAAATACTTGAAAAGAAAATACAGGCCGGGTGCAGTGGCTCACACCTATAATCCCAGCACTTTGGGAGGCTGAGGTGAGAAGATTGTCTGAGTCCACGGGTTCAAGAGCAGCCTGGGTAACTTGGCGAGACCATGAGCATGCCACTGCACTCCAGCCTGGGCGACAGAGTGAGACTTCAACTCAAAAAAAAAAAAAGAAAGAAAAGAAAATGTATTTTTTCTGTTTGAATTAATCATCCTACCCTTTCTTACTGAAGCAGGGATTGTTTAGTAATCCTAGTGTCTTAAACTATAGCTTCTCACTGTGAAAAATTGCATCAGATCCTGTGTTATTATTTCCTTTTAAAATTCATAAGCAAATTAGTGTTTTCTAACATGCTCTCCTTTTTTTAATGATGAAATAGCTCATCCATTTATAGTATTTTAGAAATCACTTACACAATTAATCCTAATAGTACTATAAATAAGATTAAATATCATTATGCTTGTTTCACAGCTGAGATATTGCAGCATAGAGACATTAAGGTGCTTGAATAAGATTGCAAAGCTTAGAAGTTATGTTCTGGACACTTAAGTATGAAAGTAATAGAAATTAATGTATCTTTAGAATGACTGGGCATTGTTAAGGCCCAGAGCAGTGTCTGGCACCTAGTGGAACTCAACAAATACTTATTGAATGAATGAATGGACTTTTTCTTTCAGGCCTGTATTGATGAAAATTTGGACATGGTGAAGTTTCTGGTGGAGAACAGAGCCAATGTAAACCAGCAAGACAATGAGGGGTGGACGCCCCTTCATGCAGCAGCTTCCTGTGGCTATCTCAACATAGCAGAGTGAGTGAGTCTCTGTGTGGGTTTTGGAGTATTTGTAAGAATAGCCTTCATCTTGTCTCTGCTCTTAAGAATCTGAATTTCATGACTAGTTATCATCTCTCTCTATCAGATTACAAAAGCAGGAAGTTATATTATTTTTAAGGAATAACTGATAACAGTGTTTTATATAGCTGCTAAATCCATAGTTTTTTTAGTTGAAAACTTTTGTTTTCTTCTCTTTTCAGGTAATTTATATTTGCTGGGATATCCAGTGGTGACTTCTGTCTGTTGTACTCTCTGGATTCACCTTCTGAATAGCTGTAGCTGGGCACATACATAGTCAGGCCTGGAGATTTTTTCTGGACTTTGGAAATCTGTTTTGTTGTTTTGTTTTGTTTTTTGAGTCGGAGTCTCACTCTGTTGCTCAGGCTGGTGTGCAGTGTGGCATGATCACAGCTACTGCAGCTTCAGCCTGTTGGGCTCAGGTGATCCTTCTGCCTCAGCCTTCCACATAGCGGTAACTACAGGCGTGTGCCACTGTGCTTGGCTAAGTTTTTGACTTATTATAGAGATGAGTTCTCTCTAAGTTGCCTGGACTGGTCTCCAACCCCTGGACTCAGGTAGTCCTCTTGCCTCCGCCTCCCAAAGTGCTGGGAATACAGATGTGAGCCACTTTGCCTGGCTGTCTTATTGTATTTTTTTTTTTTTTTTTAATCAGTGCTTAGTATAAATGAAGGTAAAAAATGTCTGGCATACTGATCACAACACTCATGTAGTTAATAGTAGACGAATGAGCCTAAACATTGTGGAACAAAGGAAGGATAGGGATTGACATATGTTCTCCACTAGTTGAATGGGAATGTTTAATAAGACACATTAATAGTTACTAGTCTCTGTGATAACTAGTTGCCCTTCTCTTGGGCAGAAGAATCCTGACCCCATAGTACCTGGAATGTAAGGGGCACTAAATAAATACCTGTTATCTTAATAAATGATTGGAGGGGTTATTATTTTTTTGGTATTTATTTTTATTTTTCCAGATCTCCTTTTGAGAAAGAAAGGGAGGTTTTTTTGTTTGTTTGTTTTTTTGAGTTGGAGTCTCACTCTGTCGCCCAGACCGGAGTGCAGTGGCCGCTCCCGGCTACCGCAGCCTCGACCTGCTAGGCTTCGTTGATCCTTCCGCCTCAGCCTTCCAAGTAGCTGGAACTATAGGCATGCGCTACCACGCCCGGCTAATTTTTGATTTGTTGTAGAGATGAGGTCTCGCCAAGTTGCCCAGGCGGATCTCAAACCCGTAGGCTCAGGCAATCCACTCACCTCAGCCTCCCAAAGCTCTGGGATTACAGGCTGAGCCACCGAGCCCGGCCAGGGAGGTTATTTTAAATATGAAAGAGATTTTAGCATCTGAAACACCTGTAAATAGGTAATCGAGTGTATTTTAGGTGAGGGTAAATTTAGCTTGAGAAGGTAATTTCCCTAAATAAAATCATGATATTTATTCTATGGTCCTTAAAAATCAGATTGCTTGTTTGAAGGCTCCTTTCAATTATATGATTAGAGCACCATTACAATTCTCTTATTCAGCAAACTGCAGGGAGAATTATATTGGCAGCTATGTAGAGGCCTAAGGATGTCTTCCCACAGGCTCTGATTTGCCCAGTTTTCCTGAGGGAGAGCCTGAGTTGCTGGGTTTGCTGCTCAACCAGGGATACTCAGTGGGAGAAGTTAAACAATGGGAGAGTCAGAGCCAGAGAAACATTCGGCAGCAGTGGTGTTTGACTGGGCTGCTTGTCCTAAAAAGTGAATGACTGGATTGGCCCCAAAGCCAACAAAAATAAACAATGCAGTTTTCTTCACTCTTAGTTTCTTACTCTGTTCTATTTTAGTAAAAGTAAGTCACCTCTTCATCCCCTAGCTGCTCCTTTTCGGGGAAGGGCTCTTATTCTCACTCTTATCCAGTAATGCCAACATTTTGATGTCTAAGAGTTAAGATGATTTTACCTAAAACATTTATTTCAGAAACATTTATAGAACATGTTGGTCCCTCACTGATATTTGATTATTTGTTCAGGAGGCATGTATGTGATATTTGAGCTACCAAATCTCATTACATTCAAGGATTCCCTGAGTTTTTTCCGAAGTTATTTCCCACACTTTTCTAAGGAGAGCTCATGCTTAGAATTAGGACCAGTTGTGTTGGCATTGTCTGCCTGTTGTGAAGCTAACTACAGAGAATGTTTGCAATTGTTTTTTTACAATGATTTCTTTAATTCATCTTTATGGATAAACATAGTTTTTTTGGAAGCCAGTTCGAAATGTAACAATCTCTAGTGCAAACAATATTACCTTGAATGAAATAAATCTGTGAGAGTTACTATTTCTTCATATAAATTATAACAAATTAGACATGAAAGAATGACTGTGAGAGAGATATCTAAACTAGAATCCATTGCAAAGGTGGAGTAGTGGTAGGCATGGTAAATGTTTATCTTCCATTATGCATATTGTTATTAGGCAGGACTTTACTATCATTTATTTATTTGCAATATATAGCATTGTTTTTATACAGTGGAAGAGAACTCCATTGTTTCTATTATACATTTTGGTTGCTTTACCTCAGGACTGATGAGGAATATTTTAAATAAGACCAGGCCTTGGTCATCTCATAATTTTTCTTTTGGTACCTTGAAGATTTTACACTTTACATTCTTATTCCCAGAATCATTAGGAACTTCTAACTGTCAAGGGTGTAGAAATGAATAAAGGAAACTGGCTTTCTAGGAAGAAGCCAAGTAATTGTTTCATTAAATGATGATCTCTTTTGTCTTATATTTGAATTCAGTAAGGTATATCAAAAAACGGGAGGTTTAGAGCTGTTTTTTCCTCATTTTAAAATGAGTTCAGGCTTAATGCTAGCTAGCTAGATATTTTTACATTTTTATTATGAATAACTGTTTAGCTTAAAGCAGCAGATTGATCCAAAGGTACAGCATTTAGTTTGCTCTATGGTTTATTAAGATTCTTATTTATCCTGAGTTTTTGAGCACATTTTATTTCCTTTCTGCCTCACAACAGTAGCAAAAAGACCCTGTATCAGTGATGAGTTAGGAAGGAAAGGAAGGCTTTATTTTCTAAGGGCATATTTATTGAGCTAATGGCTATTTCTGAACCTCTGTCAGCTATTAGCATTCTTTGAGATAAAGTAGAAATTACTTTATAGGTTGATATTTACTCTTGTTCAGGTAAAAGTTAAACTAAAGAGTTTTTTTTTCTAAAACTGAAGAGAATGGAAAAATGGAGACTCAAGTTATTTTCTAGAAATGCCTGTTGTTCTTTTTTTGAGTCGGAGTCTCTCTCTGTCACCCAGTCTGGAGTGCAGTGGCATGCTCATGGTTACTGCAGCCTCAATCTGCTGGGCTCAAGCAATTCTTCTGCCTCAACCTTTCAATAGAACTAAAGGCATGCGCCACCATACCTGGCTATTTTTTTAATTTATTTTAGAGACAAGGTCTCACCAAATTGCCTAGACTGTTCTCAAATCCCTGAGCTCAGGCAATCCTCTACCTTTGCCTCACAAAGTGCTGGAATTACAGGAATGAGCCCCCCTGCCTGGCTGAAATGCATCTTCTTGTTTGTGGGCCCAAGAACACACCAGAAAAGGGAAAAGCAGTAGTCTTTATATCTGAGTGACATTGTGCCTGATCCAATAAGGGATGAAATAGATCTCAGAGCAAAATGATTAAGATGCTTCCTATAATTCAAGCAATGTTTATAGAATGCTATAAGAAAAAGTGTCAGTTGCTATGGCAGTGATATTATCAGTGGCAATGATAATAGTGAGGCAGACCTAGTTGTTGCCTTCAAGTCGCTTTCAGTCTGATGGAGTGATTGCATCAAAGTGCAATGTGAGTTATGACATAGGTCCCAGAGTTAGTGTTTGTAGGGGAGGAGAAGAGGGGGAATGGAGTTGAAGGAAGGAAAGAAAGAAATCAATTGGTGAGAACAGACAAAGGTTTCATGAAGACAAAAGCACTTTAAATGAACCTTGAACAATGTGAAAGGTTTCCACAAGGGAAGAGAGAGGGAGAGTGTTCCATCTAGTTGGAAGAAACAACATGAGCTGTCAAAGAGAGCTAGGTGAAAGTGAGATGTGCTTGGGAACAGTAAATGGTTTAGTTTGCTCACAGAGTATAGGGTACAATTCAATCCAACAAATGTTATTGCGTGCTAACTTTGTATACTGTTTGCTTTTTGATTTTTCAGTGTTGGGGGAGTAGTTGAGTTTTTCTTTGGCCTAGGGAGAGAAATTAGAAGAGCAGAGCTACTGAATATGTGGAAATAAAGGAATAATTGATGGACAGAATACTGGGACCTGATAGAATTAAGAATACAGAGAGAGGGAGTTAGCTTTGGGGTTGAATAAGGTCTATCTTGACCTGAGACTATGAGGGGAGGAAAGAGGTGGTTGAAAATTAGAGAAATTGTGAATGTTTTGAGCTTAATACATGTGGAATTGATCTATAAATTAACAAGCATTTATTCAGGTACTAGGCATTGAGAAAGCAAAAACATGATCTTAATCTAATCTTTATTGATTCTTTTTTCTCTGCCAACTCTTGGAATACAGTGGCCATAAATTGATTATCTTTTTAAAAAATCTTCAACATGTCTAAAATGTGGTTCCTTGAACATAGTAGGGGACTAATAAATATTTATTGAATTGTTGAATGGACAGAAATCAAATTTTAATAGTTTTTCTTTTTCTTTTTTTGAGTTGGAGTCTCACTCTGTCGCCTAGACTGGAGTGCAGTGGCACACTCACAGCCACCCCATTGTTGACCAGTTGGGCTCCAGCGATCCTTCCACCTCAGCCTTCCAAATAACCAGAACCACAGGCGCACACTTCCACATCCGGCTAAGTTTTTGATTTATAGTAGAGACGAGGTCTCACCAAGTTGTTGGGGCTGGTCTCGAACCTGTGGATTCAGGCAATCCACTTACCTTGGCCTCCCAAAGTGCTGGGATTACAGGCTGAGCCACTGAGACTGGCCCAATATTAATAGTTTTTCTCTCTCCTTTAAATACTTCTAAGTATTTCATGGATCTCCCAGCATTGTTGGGGTTCTCACTGGTCCAAAAGAAGCTTGATCTAGAGAAAAGATAAACTAGACTTGAAGTCAAAAGACTGGGGTCATTCCCTTTGCCATTGCCAGCTGTGTGATTCTGAGATTACTTAACATATGTGAACCTCAATTTCTTAAAGTGGTGGAAATAATATCAACATTGCTTACTTAATAATGTTCATAATATTTTTTCTCCAGTAATTTAGTTTCCTCTTAGAGTAGAGGAGGATTTCATGTTTATAGGCTGGTTGATAGGAGAGTTTTGTGGAGGTATAATTTAGGTGGATTCATGCAAATTTTATTTCATTTATTTCCTTATTTTTTTGAGTTGGAGTCTCACTCTGTCACCCAGGCTGCAGGCTGGAGTATTGTGGCACTCTCATGGCCACTGCAGGCTCGACCTGCTGGGCTCGGGTAATCTTTTCACCTCAGCCTTCCAAGTAGCTGGAACCACGCCTGGATAATTTTTTGATTTATTGTAGAGATGAGATCTCACTAAGCTGCCCAGGCTGGTCTAGAACCCTTGGACTCAGGCAGTCCTCTCGCCTCTGCCTCCCAAAGTGTTGAGAATACAGACATGAGCCACCACCCCCGGCTGATTCATGCAAATTTTAGTGCATGCTTTATTCTTCTATTTTCATATGCACAACACTGCTTAATAAACTCCAGTGTGGCATTGGAAAGGTTTTTGTGAGAGTTACTTCTTTACATATTTTCTGGAGACTTTCTCAGTCTTGATATTACAAGTACAGTAAGTCCTTTTGGAAACCTGTGCTTGGACCTCAGGGATGGTGAGTGAGTTTTAAGGCTGCATTCCTTCCTTGTAGTATTTAGAAAGTTTCTTGCTATCCACTGGGAGTGAGAGAGAGGGTGGGAGTTAGTAATGTGAATGTGAAAGAAATCCTGTTTGTTAGCATTGCTCTAGTCAGGAAATGGGCAACCTGTCAGTCCTAATTAATGAAGCCTAATGTGGCTAGAAATTAGTAATGGAACACCTTATTTGGGACCATATTTAAAACCTCAAATAGAGGCTTTGCTGTAGATGCATGAGAATAAATTGATATTAGATTGACAGAGATAATACTGTTTCTGGGTCTTGTTTCACAGGTATTTCATTAATCACGGAGCCAGTGTGGGTATTGTCAATAGCGAAGGTGAAGTCCCCTCTGACCTTGCAGAAGAGCCAGCAATGAAGGATCTTCTGCTGGAGCAAGTAAAGAAACAAGGTAACCTAGTAAATTGGTGAGGGCCAGGAGAGATCCTCAAACACTGCCACTTACAGAAAATAATCCATTTGCTGTGTAGAGCTTTTCATTATCATATGACAGGAGAGGATTAGATTTGTCTGCACAGCATTAATTACCAATTATCAACATAATCCATCCTCTTAATAACTCCCACAAAAATAGACCAAATGTCAAGAGGATGACCAGTCATTTCTTATTTTTGCCAATTAGAGGTTGTATACGCATCATGTAGTTTAGGGTTGACTTAATGAGGAGCATGAACATTTCTTGCTGTGTGTATGCATGGTATTGGATTTTTTTTTTTTTTTTTTTTTTTAGTTGGAGTCTCATGCTATCGCCCAGGCTGGAGTACAGTGGCATGCTCATGGCCACCTCAGCCTCCACGTACTGAGCTCAGGTGATCCTCCCGCTTCAGCCTTCCAAGTAGCTGGAGCTAAAGGTGCATGCCACCACGCCTGGCTAAGTTTTTTATTTATTGTAGTCACAAGGTCTCACTAAGTTGCCCAGCTGATCTTCAACCTCTGGGCTCAGGTTCTCACCTCGGCCTCTCAAAGTGCTTGGATTACAGGCTTGAGCCACCGTGCAGAGCCATGATATTGAATTTTGCTATACATTGTGGAGTCCAAAGAAAGAATGAGATACAGTGTAAATTTGAGTGTTGACCAAATTTACTTTGTGATTTTGCATCTTTTCCCTTGATGAGAGCTAAAAGTGGCGCTAGTAAAGATATTTATTGTAACCTCTGAAATGATCTTTAATCATACTATGAAAATTATTCTGATTTTTTGTTAAGGTAACATAGAAGAGTATGCTCCAAAAATTCTTATTCTTATGTTATAGTTTTAGAACTATGCTGCTGAAGTTTTAGAACTATGCTGTGAAGTCATTTCACAGACTAAGATGGAATTCTCCTGCTAGAAGTCCCTGGGTTCTTTTTTCATAACAAAACTCCATGGACAAGATTTGTAATGATTGTTTTTAGTCTTTTTGCTAAACTACCTTACAGTCTGCAGTTCATCCCAAAGGATTTAACTCCAGTGGCCTTTCCCAATATGAACTTTTAGAAAAGGCCGTGCCAAATCTTTTTTTTTTTTTTTTTTGAGTTGGAGTCTCACTCTGTCACCCAGACTGGAGTGCAGTGGCACACTCCTGGCCACCGCAGCTTTGACCTGCTGGACTCTGGCGATCCTTCCGCATCAGCCTTCCAAATAGCTGGAACTATAGGCGCATGCTACCATACCCGGCTGAATTTTTGATTTATTGTAGAGATGAGGTCTCACCAAGTTGCCCAGGTGGGTCTCGAACCCGTGGGCTCAGACAATCCACTCACTTCAGCCTCCCAAAGTGCGGGATTACAGGCTGAGCCACCAAGCCTGGCTGCCAAATCTTATAATGCCTATTGTTTTCATATTATTCAAAACTGTTTTTTGTGCTTCAGCAGCATAGTTGAATAGTTATGATAGACTGGGTGAACTGTAAACTTGAAAATATCTAATATTTGACCTTTTATAGAAAGTGCGCCAACCCTACCTTAATGTAATAATGTTCTAGGTCAGTTAACTGCTTGTTTTATGCCCTACTGAATTATTTTGATTGCTGGCTCTTCAGTTAAGGAGCATGCTCTGTTGGAAGAAGTATTCATATATATCCTTAACTTTTGCAGCACTGCTAACAATTCTTTGTGTTTGGAGTTCTGATCTAAGTTGGCTACCTCTTCACCCCACCTGTCTCTCCAAATCAAACAGATAATAAGCCTTAGGTAGTTTACAGGCTGTTCTCATTTAAGACCTGAAAGGGAGCAGACCAAGCACAGATAGTCACTGCTAATGGGTGTAAAATTTTTGATGGGTATGTCTGTATTTGGGACATTTCATTATTTTATGTAATGGGAGATGCCCCACTTTAGCCCTTCTTCACCGGAACAGACATTAGAGAGTTTTTGGCTAACAGAAAGAACTCTTGGAGTTCTTCCATAATGTTTATAAGGGAAACAAAATCTACATTCCTTTGAAAACACACAGATTAAAAACATTTTTTTTTATTTTAAATATGTGGGGTATCATTTAGGGTTAGGTATACAAATATTCATTATACAGGTACCCTTGAGCACCCAGATTTTTAAACTGCAGATGCTCTACTCATTTGCTGTAGATTATATAGCTTCAGGTCAGTGTAGTTACCTATATATGGAAATGAACATTAGAGGTGATTTTTTTTTAGTGTATCTCATGTCATACCTGGAACCACAAGTTTTGATACCAACCCTATGATGTAGTGAGAGGAAAAGAACAACAGATAGGGACCCAAGATATAAGAGTTCTAGTGGCATCTAGTCACAATGTGTTTTGTGACTTTGAACAAGACACTTAACCTTTCTGTATTTATTTCTTCATTTGTTATATGGGAGTACTGATATCTAGTATACTTACCTTAAGGTACTATTGAGAAAGCAAAATCATATAACATGTAAAAAGACTTTGAAGTTTATAGCTTTGTATAAATTACTAGAATGTAAAAATAATGTCCCACTTGTATTTATGTTCTATTTTAAACAATTTTAGGTGTGTGTGTTTCCTTAATGGTTGTGTATCACATAATGCTTAACCTGATGACTTGACCCTGGTAAGACCCCTAGTGTGTATACAAATGCCATTGATCTTCTAAATTTGATGATTATCCCACTTGATGACTAAACTGTTATTTGTGGTTATATTTATGATGTGTTTTGAATCTAAGGGAAATATCCTGTCAAACTTAAGTGGAGTTTTAGTAATGCTAGCTCTCTGTACCTGGTTACTGTAGGAGTCGATCTAGAGCAGTCAAGAAAAGAAGAAGAGCAGCAGATGTTGCAGGATGCCCGCCAGTGGCTTAACAGTGGGAAAATAGAGGATGTGAGACAGCCTCGCTCAGGGGCCACAGCACTCCATGTGGCTGCTGCCAAGGGCTACTCTGAAGTCCTCAGGTATTGTCCATTTACATCAATCAGTAGTGGTTGATTGGGAGAAGATGAGGTGGGTTTTGGAAGCAGAGTGTGAACTTTTTAGTGTGTTTCCTTTGTTGGTTTCCTCTCTGATCGTGGAGCCTTTTCTCACATTTTGCTGGTATGAGTGGACAGTCTCCCTCCCTCTTACTATTCTTTGGCTTCTCACTGACACATACATTATAAAACAGATTTGAAGTACACTGGCCTAGGAGGTAACCTTTCAAGAGCTTTTCCAGCTCTATGATTTGTCATTAATATCCCTGCAACTACCTCTTCTTGAGACCTGAAATATAGGACAGACTTTGTGATCATTTTGGTACTCTTTGTCTAAATTTCTTTAGGATCATTAGATTAATTATATGGATTTTGAATGTGCAGTGTCCAGCTAGCATAGGATAGTCAAACTTATATAAGGAATTTGGACTCTACTGCTCTACCTGTTCTATTTTTTCTTACATCCATACATTCTTTATGTTGCTCTTGGTGCTTAATGTTGATAGGTTTTCCCAAATACGTGGGTTGCTGACATTTTACGTGCAGTTGTTGCTGGACTCTTCCAGTGCTTCATATTCTACCTAATATGGGGTTTCTAGTAGATATGGCAGGATCTTGGCACTTTATTTCTGTCTGACAGTGACATCCATAGTCTGCTGAATCCTTGGAAGGTGCCTGGAGGCCTATGATATAGGTCCCAATGCAGTCTGTAACTTCAGGAGTCAGATCTGTTCTCTTTCATGCACAGAAGTTAGATTATAGCTTTATAGTTAGCAAGAAGTTAGAAGTGTAAGAGTCTACAATAAACATATGGTGTCTTAGAAAGACCAACCAGAAAGCTATTTGGTAAATACCTTGAAGGGAATTGAGTCCTCATTTTGTATGTTACTTCCTCTCTGCACTAAAAAATGGAAAACACACCTTTAGCATAGTTGTGTGATTGGCTAATTGAATTAGACTTTGGTTAATCTCAGTTACACACCTTTCCATACACTCACCCTGTGTAGTGTAAGATGGACGTGCTTAGGTAATACCATATGATTTTTTTGAAAGGATTGGTAAAGACATGTATGATTGATGCTCAAAGTAGTAACTGTGAAATCCGAGCTGTGCCTAAAGCACAAGATCCCTGTGGTTCAGGCCCCAAATTTGCAGTATCAATTAGGCAATAGCTTATTTGGCAGAAAACTATAATGTAGAGGAAATAAATGTCTTGTTTGGGATTTTCTGCTTAGACTTTTAATTCAGGCTGGATATGAACTCAATGTTCAGGATCATGATGGCTGGACTCCCCTCCATGCTGCTGCACATTGGGGAGTGAAGGAGGCTTGCTCCATCCTGGCAGAAGCACTCTGTGACATGGATATTCGAAATAAACTGGTTAGTGAACCTGAACCTCTAAAAGAGCAATGCGATTGGTGGCTGGGTCTCTAGAATAAAAGGCTTCAAATCTCTGTTAGGCTGGCTGACGTCTCTGGGAAAAGTATGTATCACTGGTATCTATGGTGTTGCCCTCCACCTCCCTTCCCCTGCCCCCATTATCAGCACAGCTATATATCTGCTATATAAAACTCCACTGACCTAGTCTCTGATTCTATTTATGTTCAAGCCCCTAAAACAAACAGGAAGAATATATTTGCCCTTGGCAAAATACGAGTTTTGTGGGAGCCTAAGGTCACTCACTATATGTGGAGGTATGAAAGATGTTATTATTATTATTATTGTTATTTTTGAGTTGAAGTCTCACCCAGGCTGGAGTACTGTGGCATAATCATGGCTTACCGCAGCCTCTACCTCCTGGGTTCAGGTAATTCTTCCACCTTAGCCTCCTGTGTTGCTGAGACTACAGGTGCACACCACCACACCTGGCTACTTTTTAAATTTTTTTTTTCTTGTAGAGATGAGGTCTTGCTGTATTGCCCAGTCTGGTCTCAAATTCCTGGGCTCAAGCAATCCTCCTGCCCCAACCTCCCAAAATGCTGGGATTACAGGCATGAGCCACCATTCCTGGCCAGATTTTGTAATTTTTTAATTCAAAGTCTTTTTAATAGATGACCTCTATTCACATCAAGTCATTTAAAAATGTTATAATGACAAAGATCCTTGAGTTCGGCTGAAAATAGTGATATGCAGCCTCACTTAAAACAACTTAGAAGCTCTGGAACTCCTATTCCTTTGTCTACTGATTTTCTAGGAATCCAGAGACATGACTTTTCAATAATAGATAGTCTTATCTGCCTCACATCTCTCCTGAACCCGGGTTTCATTGTCACACTATGGGTCAGGGTTCTGAATTATGCTGATGTTTCCTAAAAGAGATAACCTCCTCATAGTCCCTCCTCTCATTTAAAGGGGGATGATTCCTGTGACTTAATCATTAGAACACATGTGCCCTGGGTGTCCCTCTGAGCTCCTGGAATTTATCATAGTAATTAAGACCGTTTTAGAATAGGTTCAATTAGGGATTTCACTTGATTGTTTGCCAAGAGGCAATAAGAATCAGAAATGGTATGATTTCCTCAATACTGTTTTAAAAACTCTTTATTTAAAGGATTTGCTGTTTTTCATGTTTTCTCTGTTGTAGATGAAAATGTTATCACAATGTACAGTTTATTAGTTAGGGAACAAGCTATTATTGAAATCAAAGGCAACAAGTAAATCTTGAATTGTTCCCTGATAAAATGAAGTCACATGATTGTTACTTCTGTTTTCTATCAGTCATGGTGCCCTTCTTTTCTACCAGGGCCAGACACCATTCGATGTGGCTGATGAGGGCCTTGTGGAGCACTTAGAGATGCTCCAGAAGAAGCAGAATGTGGTGAGTCTCTGGTTGATGTTTTTAAAGCTTTTCTGGTACTCCTCAATTTTAAATAAATAAATAAATAAATAAATAAAATAAATTAAACTTTTCTGATAGTTTGTGGTTCACACCAGGTGTCTCAGTCGTTTGTTTTAGTTATGTCTTCTGAGAACTGAAATGGACATATCTGCACTTCAGAGATGTTACTGTTCCTTTCAGGAACTAGAAACTATCAGTTAGAAGAAAAATATGTTCCAGAAATCATTATGTTCAAGTTTGTTCATTATAAGATAGGCTTCAAGGAGCTGAAAGTTAAAAATAACAACAAAAAACTAATAATTACCCTTGAGTTCTAGAAAATGAATGTTGTATGTTCAAGTCAAAAGTTTGTTTTTTTTAAGATACAGGGTCTTACTATGCTACCCATGCTGCTCTCGAACTCCTGGGCTCAAGCAATTCTCCTGCCTTGACTTGCCAAAATGCTAGAACTACCGACATTAGCCACTATGCCTGGCCTCAAAGTTTTTCTCAAAGAAGTACTAAAGTAGAGGATGCTTTATAGCTTTTAAATTTTTTTCCTTATTGACTAAAAGGCTGTTTTTATTTAAGTATATTGATTTTAGAGAGGAATACATTTCTTTCTCTTTTTTTTTAGTTGGAGTCTCACTATGTCACCCAGATTGGAGTGCAGTGGCATGCTCACAGCTACCGCAGCCTCGACCTGCTGGGCTCAGGCGATCCTTCCGTTTCAACCTTCCAAGTAGCTGGAACTACAGGCGTGTGCCATCTTGCCCGGCTAATTTTTTGATTTATGTAGAGACCATATCTTGCCTTGTTGCCCTGGCTAGTCTTGAACCCCTGAGCTCAGGCATTCCTCTCTCCTCAGAGCCTCCCAAAGTGCTGGGATTAAAGGTGTGAGCCATCATGACCAGCTGATTTCTTTGTTAAAAAACAAGGAAACACACAAACCTAAAACTGTCATTTGCCATTTGAGATTACCTAGACAATGATTCATACGTATTCTAGATTAATGAAACATCCAGAATTCTTTTTCTGTTCCTCATTTTAAATCTTTTGTTGTTTGGTTGTACATGCCATTTGGCTCAGTGCTATACAGGAGAACTATATAAGCATAGTACTCAAGTACAGACTGCAGATAGAAAGCCCACCCAATGTACAGTGAAGAGTGTAGCTAGATTTTTGACCATCAATGATATCATTCACTAGTTAACATCTCCACACTAATGGGAATGTTACTTATCTTTGTCCCTCAAATAACTTTGAATTCCAGGAATGTAAATACATTTTGTCGAGAGCATACGTCTGAGGGCTTATTTCCCATTTGGTCCCTGTGTTTTCTTTAGCACTGTTGCCAACTTATTTCAGTATATGGATCATAAAGAATTCTTTCAGGTTCCTTCTGACTTTCTATTCTTCAGAAGCTAAGCTTTTTTTAAAGATTGGGTTTGGATATTTGATAGAAGCAGTTTTACTAAAACTCTTAACAACATGGTTTTTCTCTTCTACCTTGGATGAGAATTTTTATATTTCATCTTCTAAGGTGACCCAACTGATGTGTTTCTCTTTTTCTCAGTTTAGACCTCCCTCTTTGGTATTGGTCCTATCTTCTTCAGAATGACAGTACCATTTTGGTTCTTTTCAATACTACTGACTTTTAACCAGTTGTCAACATCTCTTTTCTCTGTTTTCTCCATTTCCAGCTTCGAAGTGAAAAGGAGACACGAAATAAACTTATTGAGTCAGACCTGAATAGCAAGTTGCAGAGTGGACTCTTTAAGAAGTAAGACATTTAGACTTGAGGAATGGAATTAGCTTTGCTGTGTGTGGGTAACATACTTAGCTTTAGAATTTATATGGTGCAGAAACTCTGTATTTGACTTTAGCCAAATGGTCTGTAAACATAATGGGGAAGTTTGTGGAGCAAGGAAGTAGCATTGATATATGAGGGAGACACTGAGGATGGGTCAGCGTGTTTTAAATTTCGAAATTAATTGAGACTGTATGCAGGCTTAAAAGAAATCCTAGCATATGGGTTCGTAGTCTTAACTTTTCCCTTTATTTGTTTTTTTACTTATTTGAGTCAGAGTCTTGCTGTGTTGCCCAGGCTAGAGTGCAGTGCAACGCTCACCGCCACTGCAGCCTCAACCTGCTGGGCTCAGGTGATCCTTCCACCTCAACATTTTAAGCAACTGGAGCTACAGGCATGCGCCATCATGCCTAACTAATTTTTATTGATTTACTGTAGAGATGAGGTCTCGCCAAGTTGCCCAGTCTGGTCTCGAACCCGTGGACTCAGGCAGTCCTCTCACGTTGGCCTCCCAAACTGCTGGAATTATAGGCATGAGCAATTGTACCTGGCTAACTTTTCCCTTTATTTTACTGTAAGTTTCATGAACTCAGGAACCATGCCTGTTTTATTTATGACTGAACCAATGCATAGCATGACTCCTGGCATGTAACAAGTACTCAGTAAATGCTTGTTAAATGATTTTTAAAAATATCTGCCATCATCAAAATTCATAGCTCCTCTTTTTTCTGTATGTCAAACAGGCCAGATTTCCTTGAGTCATACTCTCAACTCAAATACTATACCTTAGTCTGCAAAAACCAAGAGTTTGGAAGAATAAGCAGATGTAAAGAAGGATTTGAATATGTTTCTGTTATTGCTGCTACATAAAGGTTTATAGATTTGTTCCCTTTTTTACAGCTGATTGTCAGCAAACTTAAATGATTTGTCACTAATGAATTACATTCAAATTGTCATCTTTAATTCAGCAAAGAAAAGATGCTCTATGAGGAGGAGACACCCAAGTCCCAAGAAATGGAGGAAGAAAATAAGGAATCTAGCAGCTCCAGCTCAGAGGAGGAGGAAGGTGAAGATGAAGCCTCTGAATCAGAAACTGAGAAGGAGGCAGGTAATGCAAAGGTGTTCATGGCAAAGCTCCTCCATTTCCATAGTATAAGGTTACTGCTTGACAGAGAGCTAGCCAGGGATCAGTAGGCTCCAAAAAGAACTTAAAGTTTAGTGTTCCTGGATAAGATATCAAATTACTGGTGACCACTAGGTTGTAAAAGCTGTGTGCTGTGTCAGAATATTTTGTCTACCAATTTCTTTTTTTTTTTCTTTTTTTGAGTTGGAGTCTCACTCTGTTGCGCAGACTGGAGTGCAGTGGCATGCTCCCAGCCACCGCAGCCTCGGCCTGCTGGGCTCTGGCGATCCTTCTGCCTCAGCCTTCCAAGTAACTGCAACTACAGGTGCGCACTACTACGCCTGGCTAGTTTTTTTATTTATTGTAGAGATGAGGTCTCGCCAAGTTGCCCGGGCGGGTCTCGAACCTGCGGGCTCAGGCAATCCACTCACCTTGGCCTCCCAAAGTGCTGGGATTACAGGCTGAGCCACCAAGCCCAGTCTGTCTACCAATTTCTATGTAGCCATGTGGTAAGATGCACAAAGAATTCTTATATGAGCAAGCCAACTGTTCTGATCTTAGATTGGTAGATAGCATAGCGACCAGATTCCAAAAAGTCAGTATGTTGAGAGGCAGAGAAGGCGAGATCTTGCAGAAGCTCTTACAGTTAAATACCTTTAAACAGCTGGTGAATATTTCCATTTATAGCGGGACACCGTGTGGGAGGGGCATAACATCACTAAGAGTATCTGATCCTAAACCAGGGGAAGTGAGGACCAAACTTCACCTGCACACAGACTACTTACATACCTAATCCTGACTTGTACCCCACATCTTTACAATAAAAGAAGGAAAAACAGAAGAACATTTGCATTTATTTTCAGATTTGTCTGATTCCCTAAATAGAATCTTAAAAAATTTTTTTAAAACTTCCCATTGTGTGATGCTCCTTCATTTCCTGAATTGGGGATTGAGGAAAAAACACAATCATATTTATCTTTATGGTTATTATTGATAATATATGCATCATATGGAGCTCCTTAAATTTATTGCTTGTCAAGACATGAACCCCAACAGTGAGAACGAAATGTTGAACATGATGAGACCAACAAGCTATAAAATAATGCACAGGCTTTGATTTATAGTTAGGCAGACGCTTAGAAAAGGGATACTGGATTTTGCTGAATAGAGGTTTCATTGTAACAGAAATAAGTTTCATAGATAATTGGAAGTTAATGACAAACGGGGATTTTATAGTACATGTACCCCACATTCACTGCCGTGTTATTTCTCCAACATTGAATCCATAATAAGATGAAATGTTTCTGCTAGAAGACCAAGTTAAAAGGGAAAGGGTCACACATTAAGTATATAATGGAGTCTGTGCTTTCCTCTGAATTCTGCCATAGCTGGTCTACCCATAATTAAGATATTTAACTCACTCTATTGTCTGAGCCCCAGCTCCTGATGAAGTCTGGCTTTACAGATACAATTTTTCTCAGTTATAGAATACTGTTCTTCTTTATGTCTGTCTCTGAGGTTCATTGAATGTCACCAAAGGAAGTTAGAGACTGTCAGTTCTAGAGAGAAGACAGGCACCAGCTAAGTTTACAGTTTAAGAGATGATCTTTTATCCATTAAGACTTGTTTCCATTATTAATCACAAAATTTGGTCTGAAAAGGCTATTGTAGTACCTATCAAAATTTATGTGTGCATCTTTTTGATATTTGTATTGTGTATTGAGCAACTGTATGTTTTAGGTTTCAAGTATTATTTGGAACTAATATCTCAGCTTGCTCTATGCTAGATCACTTTTGTTAGTTGCTAAGGTATTAGAAAAGTGGCCAGGCACGGTGGCTTACACTATAATCCCAGCACTTTGGGAGGTTGAGGTGAGAGGATTTCCTGAACCCCGGGTTCGAGACCAGCCTGGGCAACTTGGTGAGACCCCCATCTCTATAATAAATAAATTTTTAAAAAAAGATATTAGAAAAGTAGGAAGGAGCTGCCTGAACTACTGTCTTTGCTACACGATTTCTACCCCTTCCTCAGTTCTCTTACTCCCAGTAGCTCGTCTTCACATTGCAATTGGAATAAAACACCCACAGCACCTTTTTCCTCACTCCATCTTTTCCTGCAGAATAAACCCCAAATTTCATAGCCTAGCCTTCAAGACTTCATAATTTAGTTCAGCTGACCTTTCCAATGCTGTATATTGGTAAGGACATATTCTGTCCAAATGGGACTGCTTGATTTCTTCAAATATACCCTGAGCTTCCCCATTCCAGAACATTTATTTTTGCTATTTGTTCCTGAATTCATTTCCTGCCATCAAATGCTTGTTGAGAGATTTCTGTTCGAAGTTAATAGAATATAACAGACTGAAAAAGTCTTTAGGTTTTTCTGGTACAGGAAGCTGAAAAGAAATGGGCCACTTCACTGTGCTTGCATCC
Organism: Carlito syrichta; assembly: GCF_000164805.1. NCBI lineage: Eukaryota > Metazoa > Chordata > Mammalia > Primates > Tarsiidae > Carlito > Carlito syrichta. The sequence continues at coordinate 207,434 of NW_007259508.1, forward strand.
TATGATAATTGTTTTCTGTTTATGTTCCTCTAGCACTGCATGCTTACCTCTGCTATAGCACTCATCATTTTGGCTGAGAACTCTGGGTTTATCATTGTACTCCCAAGTCTTAGCACAATGTCTGGTACATGACAGGCATTCACATTCATTAAATTTTTTTGTTGACTATATCTAGAAGGGGAATAGAAGGGCATACACATAAATAAAATACATGTCACACGAGAGAGATAAATGCAGTTAATGATATTCACTAGTAAGAAAGATTATATATAGTTCTGAGAATTATAATAAAACTTTACTTTTTAGTACTTTTTACCTTGCAACATTCGAAAACATTTTATTTAATCCTCACAACCACATCCTGAGGTATATATTATTATCACCACTTTTTAGAATAGGAAATCGGCACTGCAGGAACTTAGGTAAATTAGATTTCATAGCTGGCAAGTGACATGCCTGAGATCCTGACTTTGATCTGGGACTCTTCAGAGTAGTGTTAGGGACCTAGTGGAAATTATCTTTATGAGTTGTGAAAGATAAAATTGTGGAAAAGCATGAGATATCCAAGGGAGAGATTGTAGATAGATTTTATATATGATATAACTAATAATGTGGAGATAGTTTTCAATTTTTGTCTGAAAGTTGAACTTAGAGACTTCCAAGACTGAAAAACCTACCATATGAAATACCCTTAATTTTGTTTTCTTCTGCCAACAGTTGCTAGAGATTTTGTAGTTTGCATCCAAGCCTTACATGACCCCAGTCATCTGTTTTGATAATGGGCAAATCTTTTCTATTAGCTGAAAAGGACATATACACAAAAATAAGATTGCACTTGTTACTTCTCTTCTTTTAAATAACAGATAAAAAGCCAGAAGCCATTGTCAACCATTCCAACTCTGAAAACAAGAGTAGTGTCACGGAGCAGATACCAACACCAGCTCAGAATACTTTCTCTGCCTCCTCTGCTAGGAGAGTGAGTACTTTGGAATTAATTTGGGTATTTTATTTCACCCTACTGTAATAACACTTAGAAAGGCCTTAAAGGTACATTTTTGCAAAACAGTAAAGATATATTCCTGCCTATCATGGTCTGCTTCCATAAAAAAATATCATGGACTGGGTGACTTAAACAACAGAAATTTATTTCTCATAGTTCTGGAGGCTGAGAAGTCCCAAATAAGGTTCCAGCCAATTCATTTCCTGGTGAGGGCTATCTTCCTGGCTTGAAGACAACTGTCTTCCCGCTATGTCCTAACATGACAGAGAGAGTGAACTCTGGTGTCTCTTTGTTTCCTTATAGGCCCTATCGGATTATGGCCTACACTTTTGACCTCATTTAACTTTTATCACTTCCCATAGGTCCTGTCTCCAAATATAGTTACATTAAGGACTAATTTTTCAATATATGAATTTGGAAGATACACAAATAGTCAGTCCATAACACTGCTCAAAGAAACCCGTAAGACCATCACCAAACAAATTTGACTATGATGTGTTAAGAGAACGTAAGATAGAGTAGTCTGGGACCAAAGAGATTTAATTTGCCTATTTTCTTTGTATCTAAAGTTAAGATAGTTATATGTAAAGTTAGGACTGGGCTAGGAAGGTAAGTAGCATCCAGCATTAATTGTTTTTGATAACTATTCTCATTTTTCTATTTTCCTTTAAAACTTTACTTTTTTTTTTTTTTTTTTTGAGTTGGAGTCTCACTCGGTCACCCAGACTGGAGTGCAGTGGCTGCTTCCGGCCACCGCAGCCTTGCTTGCTGGGCTCCGGCGATCCTTCTGCCTCAGCCTTCCAAGTAGCCGGTATTACAGGCATGTGCTACCACGCCCGGCTGATTTTTTGATTTATTGTAGAGATGCGGTCTCGCTGCCCAGGTGGGTCTCGAACCCACGGGCTCAGGCAATCCACTCACCTCAGCCTCCCAAAGGCGCGGGATTACAGGCTGAGCCACCGAGCCCGGTTTAAAACTTTACTTTTATGAATAAAGTCTTTATACTTCAAGATGGGTAGAGGGCAGTTAGAAAGAACTTATTGAAATATCAGAGATACCTCCTTCTGCAACTTTGTGCAGGCCTCTGAGAATCTGTAGGCTTCTAGTCAGTGAGATAGAGTTGAATGATGACTCTACAAAGTATAAAATTAGTTCTGAGATTAAGAATTGATCTCAGTTCTTTGGAATGAAGCTGTCGAAAAAGTTCTGGTTTTACAGATGTTAGCTTATTGTTCTTCTTAGCACCTCATGAATTGGAAAGATGGGCTTATGGTATCCTTGTGAAACTGAGGGAACAAAGGCCTGGTTGCTTACTTATTCTTTTTTTTTTTTTTTTTTTGAGTTGGAGTCTCACTCTGTCACCCAGACTGGAGTGCAGTGGCCACTCCCGGCCACCGCAGCCTCCACCTGCTGGGCTCCGGCGATCCTTCCGCCTCAGCCTTCCAAGTAGCTGGAACTACAGGCGTGCGCTACCACGCCCGGCTAATTTTTGATTTATTGTAGAGATGAGGTCTCGCCAAATTGGCCAGGCGAGTTCTCGCGGGCTCAGGCAATCCACTCACCTCAGCCTCCCAAAGGCACGGGATTACAGGCTGAGCCATGCTTACTTATTCTTAGAAGCATTATTGTGATTTGTTAAAGAGGTTTCAAATAGAATGCAATTCGCAGTCATTATCCAGTCATTTAGTTGTACCTTTATATACGCCTACTGCTTTTGGGGATGACTAAACTTTCTTCTTTTTTAAATGAAATATTTTAAACAAAAAAAAATTACAAACATAGACGTATGCTTATGCTAGGAAAGGCATTTTTCCCCTTAGAATCAGGTAGCCTGTAAAAAGCTGACATGATTGAGCCTCTAAAGCTGGAAGGAGTATGTAAATGTGTAATGACTAATGAAAAGAGAAAATCTGACTGTGAGTTGGAGATGAGTGATTTAACATTTTTATTGATTTTCACTATACTGGTTAGTAAAGGTGTCCTGGTATTGGGAGAAAGACCCAAGCCTTCTTGCATTCTGAGGTCCTAGACTTCAGGATGGAGTTGTTGGCTTATTTTCCAAACACAAAGTTATGCCCCAGACTGGCCCTTGGGCTAATCCTAGTCTATAATGTTCCTTGGTTTATGGCAAAATGAGATAATTAAAGACAATGCAACCTTTCCATAAAGTTTTTTTTCTACTATTAAAATTTCTTCTTTTAGTGGAACGATGGTGAATTGTTCAAAAAAAGATGTTCTTTTTTGTCAAAATAAACAAGATAGTACCTCTTTACCTTCTAACTTTTTTCTTTTTTAATTTGCTGATCAGTGAAACCTTAAAATCTTGCAACTGTCCTAGATCAAATAAATTTTTTTGAAATGAGCAATTAGAATTTGAGTAAAATATTTATAAATTAGCCTGTCTTGTTTTTTTTCCTGTCTCTACATATAAGGAGGAAGGAAATAAGCTGATTATCATCATTTTATAGATAAACATGTTGAAACATAGAGAAGTGAAATATCTTATTTTCAGTTACACAGTGAGTCAAGAGAAGATGTATTACTAGAACACAATCTCCCAGCGCACTAGGTCAGTACTAATTGCAAGAGAGAGCAAATGGTGTTTAATTTCTTAGAACAACTCTGTCAAATATAGGAGCATTGTGTTAAGAATCTGAGGCTATTTCTGGCCTAGGAAGAAAGAGAGCCTTGAGAGGTTATTAGCATTTGCTAGGTGAGGAAGAGAACATTGACAGGAAGTCTTCCATGTATTTGTTCTTCTTGTATTACCTTATGTTGCCTCTCTGAACTTAGTTAAGTATGGAAAAGGCAAATAGGCTGAGAAAGAATCATCAGTACCTTTCTTTTTCTTTTATTTGATTTCCTCATAGTTCTCTTCTAGCCTTTTTAACAAACCAGAAGAGCCCAAAGATGAATCTCCTTCTTCATGGAGACTAGGACTCAGAAAAACTGGCAGCCACAACATGCTAAGTGAGGTGGCCAATTCCAGGGAAGCTCTAAGGGACCGAGGCTCTTCCATCTACCGTTCCTCTTCAAGCCCTCGAATTTCTGCTCTGCTGGACAACAAAGATAAGGTAGTTTGGGCAGAGTATGGGGGAATTCCAAGGTAGTTTTCTTCCATGAAAATGTAGCCCTGGAAAGAAATGCAAATATTTTCTCATCCTTAAGTTGATTCTGAAAATACAGTCCTTTAAAGGGAGACAGGCACATTGATAGTTTAATCAAGTAGTTATTTGCTTGCTATTATTTGCTTGGTCAGTAAAAGAAAAAATGCTTTAAAAATAGCTTTTCCTTTTGGCTTACCTCATGTTCATTCTTCCTTACCCCTTTACCTATAGCAAAAAAATGAATCAGAAGCATGAAAATTTGGTTATGGCCTTAAAGGTTCTTCTGAACCAATACCAGAAACTTCTTTTGATTTTTAGAAGCAAAGTTTCTAGCTAGGCTTTGAATTCTAATGAAGCCCAGGCAAATTAGCACTTAGAATTTTTTTTTAACTTTCTAAAAAAAATTAATATGGTCAGGCTAACTTCACAAACAGTTCCTCTATGTATTCATTCAAGATGAGTAAATTTTTTATTTTCCTCATTTTTGGTTCCAGATTTTATAGGGCTCACTTAGTACTTTTCTTTGTGGTCAGTTCTTCCTTATAATTATAGTCCTCTTGCTTTATATTGCATTTTTGGAGACTACTCAAAGAGATGAAGCATATTGGTTGGATTAACTCTGTAGCACATTTATTGTGCGTGTCCCAAAGGAAGCTACATTTCAAGGAAAAGATATGCTGTGGACTACATAAGACTTATTTCATCAAGAACATTAGAGTGGAGCTTTCTGTTTGTGGCTTTTCAAAGCCTCCGTCTCTCTCGGCAGAGCTACTGCTTTGTGAAATTTGTGTTGCTGTTTTCCTTATTTGATCATCCTGACTTTTTCCATGAGAATTATTTCCCTACATACGGTTCTTAATGAAGGAAATGTAGGAATAGGCTTTTTGAAAGCTAACCTTTTATAACGCCACTCAAGATGGAATTGGTGTTGATTTTGGAAATAAGATTAGTTATATTAAGTTCTGCTTTTTTACTTGAAATGTTTAATACCGTGTCTGTATTGTAACTTCCTTGTGCTTTACTCTTTTTATTTTACAGGAGAGAGAAAACAAAAGCTATTTGAGTTCACTAGCACCCCGAAAGCTCAACAGCACAAGTGATATTGAAGAAAAAGAGAACAGGTAATTCTAATACAGGCCAAAAATTAGTCCTCTTTAGCTCTGCTGGGTATAGTCATCTCCTGGCCACTCCTCCCCTGCCTCTTTTTCTTAGGTTTCCTTAAAATTATGAATTACTTGTTCCTCCTTCTTAGACTACCTCTCGGCTAGTCGCAGTGGCTCAGCCTGTAATCCCAGCACTTTGGGAGGCCAAGGCAAAAGGATTGCCTGAGCCGAGGGTTTCAAGACCGGCCTGGGCAAATTGTTGAGACCTTGTCTCTACAATAAATCACAAAAACTAGCCGGGCATGGTGGCGTGCATCTGTAGTTCCAGCTATTTGGAAGACTGAGGCAGAAGGATCGCCTGAGCCCAGCAGGCCAAGGCTGTGGTGGCTATGAATGTGCTGCTGCACTCCAGACTGGGCAACAAGAGTGAGACTGCAACTCAAAAAAATAAACATAAAAAAGAATACCTCTCAACCCTTATAGGCTTACTTTGCCAATTCTTTATCCTTCAATTTCTAATTTCAGCTTAGACATATTGTCTTTAGGAAGTCTTCCCTGACCTTTCTGAGTGTAAATTTGTTTGGGCACACCAACAGACTTTGTAAAAGTAGAGTCTATATCTATCTGTTTTCTCACTGTGCCTAGCACAGTGACTCTCACATAGTAAACACTAAAAATGTTATTTAATTGAATTGATCAACTTACAATTTGTCAGTAGATAAAAGTAGCATCTTCCTAGTTAGTTAAAGTAAGTATGGGATTTTGAGGTACTGCTGTATCTCAGGAAAGAATGTGATCTAGTACCTTTCTTCTCAAGATGTGGTCCTCCAACTGGCAGCATCAGCATCATCTGGAAAGGTGTTAGAACTGTAGAATCTCAGGCCCTACCCCAGACATGCTGCGTTAGAATCTGCATTTTAACAAAATTACCTAGGTATAAAATACACATTAAAGTTTGAGAATGACTGCTCTAGCTGGGCTCGGTGGCTCAGCCTGTAATCCCATGCTTTGGGAGGCTGAGGTGAGTGGATTGCCTGAGCCCGCGGGTTCAAGACCCGCCTGGGCAACTTGACGAGACCTCATCTCTACAATAAATCGAAAAATTAGCTGGGCGTGGTAGCGCATGCCTGTAGTCCCAGCTACTTGGAAGGCTGAAGTGGAAGGATCGCCAGAGCCCAGCAGGTTGAGGCTGTGGTGGCCGGGAGCAGGATGACAGAGTGAGACTCCAACTCATAAATAAATAAATAGATAAATAAATAAAGAGAATGACTGCTCTAGAGAACCTTGTGAAGCATGGAGACCCTTAACTTTTGTAGCAAAGACACTGAGTTATCAATTATGAATTAAAAATCCTACTATCGCACCTTCCAGGAAAAATTTTCATTTTTATAATGCTAAAGAGGCTTCCAGCAAGTCCTTTCCTCTCTGTAATAGCTTCTTTTCCTGGTAATCGCCTTCATCTTTTCCAACATCCCCTTCTCTGCTTAACTTCTGAGCCACCTACTACTTGGGACTGATTTCAGGGCAGTTTATTTTTTTTGAAAGGAGAGGGTCTTGCTATGTTGTCCAAGCTGGTCTTGAACTCGTGGCCTCAAACGATCGTCCTTCCTTACCCTCCCAAAGTGTTGAGATTACAGGTCAGCGCTACTGTACCTGACCACAAGAAACTTTTAAAATAAGGAACAAAGTGTCTTCTCATTACAAAAGGGTTAGAGATCTTTGACATAAGGAATTTGGTATCTGTTGAAATTAGCTGGTTTTGAAGTTAAAGAAAGCAAGGCTGAGTGCGGTGGCTCACGCCAATAATCTCAGCACTTTGGGAGGCCAAGGTGAGAGGACTGTCTGAGCCCACGGATTCGAGACCAGTCTGGACAACTTGGCGAGATCTCATCTCTACAATAAATAAATAAAAAAAAAAAAGAAAGAAAGCACATAGTAATACTTGCTCATCATCTATACAGGAGACAGACATATAAATCAGAGAATTACCTGAAAAATATATCTATTTCTTTGGCCATGTTACCGTTTATCTGGCGCTTGTCTCCCTGTTTGCATTGTATCATGGACAAAAATTAATGGTAGGAATCAGTGTTTTGTTTTTCTTTCATGCCTCTACAGAGAATCAGCTGTTAACCTAGTGAGAAGTGGCTCCTATACCCGGCAGCTATGGAGGGATGAAGCAAAGGGAAATGAAACCCCACAGACAATTGCTCCTTCTACCTATGTATCAACCTATTTGAAAAGGTACCAGACTCAAAGGGGTGGGACATAACTTTCCTTCACTCTGGCCATGGGAATATAGGTAATAATTGCATGCCTTTTAATATCCAATTAGCACTACAGAAATGAATAAAAAAATGAATAACTTTTAGATTTCTTGGAATTAACATCTTGACTAATTTAAAATTAAAATTAATTCTCTTAACAGAATTAAAGTAAGCTAATTTCAGATTCTCACTACAAATCTGACTTTATACTTCTTCCTTTCAGTCCTATTAAAATCTTCAATCAGAAGTTACTTCTAGTGATCTCTGGGCAAGACTGAATCTAAATCATCCTTGTCCAGTAGCTGGTTCTCCTTATTCTGAAATTAGAGTAGTTTTCATCTCAAGTTATATTTTACGGGGAGGAAGGGAGGGACGCTGTAAGATGATAAGGGGTGGGAAATGGGGACAGTTTTCAATTGCATTAAAGAAGTTTCATATTGAAGCCTGTTAATTTAGGGACTTGAGTTGTTTTTTTTTTTATGACTTTAATGGCCCTCAGATCCATCAAGATGTGAAACTCGCAAGTTTGGTGCAGAGAAGGTACATGGGTTTCCTTCCTCTTTTCTCATCTGTGTTTCCTTTTCTGCAGTTATTTTCTTTGCCACGTACTAGCCAGCAAACAAAGCACCTTTGCTAGAGCCATTAAGCTACAAAATATACTTAATTAATATTTAATTTGAACTTTGCGGCTGATGTGGAAGAATCTGTTTTTCATTGCTTGCTTTGAATTCTTTCTTCATTTTCTCTTATCCCCTCCAACTGTCTTCTCACACCATAGCCTTCATCATTAGGTATTTTAGATAATTGGGTGGTTACCTTAGAAATAGGCCTTGACTGTAGACTATATGAGAATGTTAGCTCTTGTGATCAAAACTTATTTCCACTTGACAGGAAGACTTGTTCACTAGTTAATGTTGGACCATGGGAAATAGTAAGCTATAAAACAACCACTGTTGCCTTTTAATGTACTTCAGTTCTACAGATACATCCTGTGAGAAAATGCTCAACTTTAAACGTATGCAAGTGCAGTTCAGTGATCTCACTGATGTGTTATACAAGCCAGGTATTTTGGGTTTTCTGAGACGATCGCCTATTTGTCTTAATGGCTAAGGCCTTGGTCTACCTAGAAACATTATTTTATTATTCCTTTTGGTTGAATCCAAGAGCAAGAAAACTTTTCTAAGAAAATAGTGTTCTAAAGGTAGGAAAGGGAAAAAGCTGCCATTAAGTTTCCAGGCATGGAATTATTCTGTGGTTAATTTGTTGATTTTCATGATTCAAATCATGAGCAAATGCATTGAGAGAGAAACATTTGGTTTGATAGATGTAGTTTGGAAAGTTACGGTAAACAGAAGAGGGAAGGACTGCCTCTATTTAGGATCAAAAGCATGCTTAATGACGTGAGCACTTTTTGAGAAAAGGTCTATAGCTTGTTTTATACCTTGGATTTCCAAAGCTCTTCTATAGCCAAAGCACTTTTTATTTTATAGAAGTCTACCTTATGATCTTTTCAAGAGGAAAGAATCATATGCCATCACCATTTAAAAGAGCAAGTGTGAGGAGAAATTGATCATTTCCTGGCAATGCCAAAACTTGGTATACTTTCCATTTTCTAGTTCATCTCTTGTCTTTAAGCAGAAATTCCTTTCATATGGCCCAATAAATACCTCTTTTTCAAAGAAGACTTCATAGCTTTTTTTTTTGGTCACTCCCTAAAGTGTCTCATTTCTATTATAGTAAAGAAGTATTTTTAAAATTTTACCAACTCAAAAAAAAAAATTTTTTTAACCAAAACAATTTTTTGTTGCAATTGAGATGATTCTTACCTGTCTTCAGTTGAAACAAAGAAAAGTTGCCTTTTATTGCTCATACAATATTACTTTCTAGACTTAAGATCTTAAATTCTCCCAAAGGCAGTTTTGCTTTAGGCTAAATAACTATAATTCTCAAAATTATTTTCCACAGAGCTTCTTTATTCTTCTCCACTTTTTAATTTTAAATCTCTTCTCCAAAACCTCTCCAAATTCTCTGGTCTTACTTTAGCTTTTGCAGTACTATTTCTATATCAAGTAGACATTTGGGGTTGCATGATTTTTTTTTTGTCTTGGGTTTGTTGGGAATTACTTTTTCTAATAAAATTATTATATTTCCTATTATTTCCCTTTCTTAGCCTCTACTCTTGTCATATGTTCTACTTTGCTGCTTTCCCTCATTCAGTATCATCTCTCTTACATGTTCCTTCACTCTTTTGGATGATCTTTTCATCTTTTAAAGAGTGAGGATTCCTTCACTCTTTTGGATGATTGCCTGCTTGCTGCCAGTGACCCAGCACTAGCTGGAATTGATCACTACACTTCCCAGTTGTCATACCTTTTCTTTGTTCTACATTCCTTTTAAGTGCACATTCTGGGTGGGAAGGTGGTGCTGGGAAATGGTGGGTGAGCAGCATGTCCTGAAGAAAGTGACTGTGTGCTGTTTTGCAGTGCTTCATTTGGTAGAAGTAGTGACCCCACAAGTCCCTACATTTCAGCCAATCGCAATTCATCTCCTGCTACCTCACCCATTGCCATTGGTTCATCTACCTCTCAGGGCAGCCAGTGGCAACCTGCCTCTTCTTGCCCTGCACCAATCAGTACAAACACTACTGCATCTGTACACCATGGCAGGTAAGGCTTCTTGGAGCCATTTGAGTTGAATTCATTGAAGTTAATGCCTCTGGAAACACATACGAGATTTGAACCAAAGAGCCTTTGTCATTGTGGAAGCAAATTTGAATTCCTGTGAAAATGTCTGAAATTTAATGAGGATCATTTGCTTTGACTTTGATTAACCAGTCAATAGTTGCTTAGTGAATTATCATAGGGTATATATTATTGTACTTGGTGTTTGGTTGTCAACTTAATATGACTGCTTGTATCTCTCAACAAACTTACCAGTTGTTTTTATAATTTAAGGGTTATATGATCTGGTAAATTAAATATTAAATATATTTCCATATTTTACTTGTATTAATTTTCCAGTAATTATGAGTAGGAATCTCTTGTATTTAGTCTTTTTGGAAAATAGCATGCACACCCAAAGCAGAAGGGAAAGTTCCTATAGCATTTTGAAAACTCCCAGCCAACGAGAGTGTTTTACAGCAAATGCTGTGAGAAGGGAGAGATTTGTGTTTCTCTATACTGTGTTCTGGGAACAGTATCTTCTTGGTTTCTAGTTCATCTAAGGGGTAGCATGGTAGAATGTCATTGTGAAAAGTACATTAGGACTTTAGCTGTAGTTTTATCTGTGGTTTTTACTCCTTTATGTGTAGTCAGAGACATTTTTGCTTTGGAGTATGGGAAAAGGTCTCCTTTTTAAGGTCTTGTTTCTACAACTGGCACAAAGGAAATGAAGAAACATCAATAATGGTAGTGTTGCTGCAAGAATACCAGTGATGATGGTGCTTGATTGATGTTTGCCAGTTTGCTAAATTTCTTTCCCTAAAATAAATGACTATCATTAATTCAGCCAAGAATGATGGGTTTATGATGGATTATTTATTTATTTATGATGGATGGGTTTATGATAGTAATACTGTATAATTATGGAGACATTTATTAGATACTCATAATAATACAATTGCACAGACATGGTAAATATTATCACCATAGATGAAGAAACTGAAACACAGAGAAGTTATTTGAGTAACTATTAAGAAGTAAAACTGGGGGAAAATAATTATAGTTGCCATTTATTGAACCCCATTATGTAACAGGTTAGTACTGTACAAAAATTATATTGGGATCTGGTTTACACATAGCAATAAATCCAAATAATAGTGGCTTGAATAAGATGAAGGTTTATTTTTTTCCTTGTACTTAAGAAAGTCCAGAAATAGGCAGGGCTGGCACAGTAGCTTCAGAACTGTTTAAGGATTCAAGTTATTTTTTGCTCCATAATTCTTTTTTTTTTTTTGAGCTGGAGTCTCACTCTGTCACCCAGACTGGAGTGCAGTGGCTGCTCCCGGCCACCGCAGCCTCAACCTGCTGGGCTCCGGTGATCCTTCCGCCTCAGCCTTCCAAGTAGCTGGAACTACAGGCACGCGCTACCACACCCGGCTAATTTTTTGATTTATTGTAGAGATGAGGTCTCACCAAGTTGTCCAGGCAGCTCTCGAATCTGCGGGCTCAGGCAATTCACTCACCTCGGCCTCCTCTCAAAGCGCGGGATTACAGGCTGAGCCACTGAGCCCGGCGCTCCACAATTCTTACATCATGGCTTCTATTTCCATAGGTTGCCTTATAGTCCAGTGTAACAGATGAGCTCTAGCTATCATGGCTGTATTCTAGGTAGTAAGAAGGAGGAAAGGAGAAAGCAGGCAAAGAGGGGAATGCCTTTGAACTGAGAATTTTTCCAGAAGTACTAGTTGTCTACATATGCTTCACTGGATAGCTCTAGTGGCCGGGAAAACTTTGAGAAATATAGATTTTTAACTAGATACATTGCTACCCTTAATAATACAGGGATTCTATTAGTAAAGAAGAAAGGGACAATGGATATGGATTAGACAACTAGCTAACTCAGGCACACATAGATTATTTGTAGTTTCATAATGACCTCCTCAGTATATGAAATATTATTTTATTTTATTTATTTAGTTGTTTTTTTTTTGAAATTGGAGTCTCACTCTGTCATCCAGGCTGGAGGGCAGTGGCATGCTCCTGGCCACCGCAGCTCGACCTGCTGGGCTCCTGCAATCCTTCTGCCTCAGCCTTCCAAGTAGCCGGAACTACAGGATTGTGCTACTATGCCTGGCTAATTTTTGGTTTATTATTGAGACGATGTCTCACCAAGTTGCCTGGGTGGGTCTTGAACCTGTAGTCTTAGGCAATCCTTTCACCTCAGCCTCCCAAAGTGCTGGCATTACAGACTAAGCCACCAAGCCCGACCTGAAATATTATTTTATAGATGGGGAAACTCTGACCAGAAGCTTAATCATCTGCCCGAGATCACACAGCTAGTAGTAGGTCACACAACTGAGGTAAAATTTGAACCCAGATTTGTCCATTTCAAAACTCTCGTCTGTTTTGTCAGTATTTTGTTTCCACAGTTTATATTTTATTCTAGTCACTAGTTTAGGTGTTCTACATATATTATTTTAATCATTACAAGAACCCTGTATTTTAAGGTATCATTATCACTGTTTTATTTTATTTTATTTTCTAAGTAGGAGTCTCACTCTGTCGCCCAGGCTGGAGTGCAGTGGCACGCTTAAGGCCACTGCAGCCTCTACCTGTTGGGTTCAGGTGATCCTTCTGCCTCAGTCTTCCAAGTAGCTAGAACTACAGGCGTATGCCACCATGCCCAGCTAATTTTTTGATTTTTTTTCCATTGTAGAGATGAGGTCTTACCAAGTTGCCCAGGCGGGTCTCGCACCCCTGGGCTCAGGCAATCCACTCTCCCTGGCCTCTCAAAGTTTTGGAATTTCAGACTTGAGCCACCATGCCCTGTCCATCATCCCCATTTTACAGATGAAAAAGAGATCAGAGAAGTTAGATTGGCTTAAGCTTAGCCCCAAGTGGTTTCAGAGCCCATATTATTCTACTCCATTGTATAGTCTCTGATCCCTGCTCTAGAGCTTTTCCTATTTTGTTCCTAAAATCTACTTATAAAATTATACCACATTTCAAAATAATAGTGAAAATTTTGTTATATAACTTAATAAAATGAAATCCTTGACATTTCTATAGCATAAGAAATTGTAGTGAGACCAAAACATGTTATTAACCTAAAAAGAACTTCGGTAAGATTTGATAAGTGTAATTTTTTATAGCTGTGTACTGGCTAATTTTATTAGTACTTACTATAGACTCAAATCTTGTCCGAGGAATTGTCTTTTTTTTTTTTTAATTAAAAAAGGAATGTAAAATTTCACCTTTTTTCTGAGTCATTAATTGCTTCTGAAGAAGTAGCTTTTATTTTTTAGATACCACTTGCAGCTTTAAAATTATTCTATTTTCATGTTTGTATCTAGGTACCATATTTAGATTTTTATGTTATGATTATTTTTTTCAAACTTATAATGTGACTGTTTGGAAGTAAGCTTATAGCTACTTGTGAACATTTCTGGTAACAATTGTGAGTAGGTGAAAGAAACAGATTTTTAACAATCATGTTTTTCATTGCTTTCCCCAATCTCTGTATCAATTTTGGATCTCTGTTACCCCAGCAACAGCTGTGACATCACAAATGATAGCTTTTTGGGTTGAGAGCCAATGGTTGCTCCCAAGTCTTTGTTAAGAAACAAAGATCTTGTTTTCATGTAAATGGATTTAATTATACAGCTTGCTGTTGAAATGTCTGTAGTTAAGACTACTTACAAAGCCCTGTTCGGTTTTATTTCAGTTTCTCACTTATGCAGTTATGAATATAGACAATTAGGCATTTGGTTCGATGGAAAGAGAGCAGTTGCTGAACTAGGTGAGGGAGCACTAAACATACTGAGGTTGTAGAGTATTTATCAGTTGTCTCTGGATAATTCCAAGAAGATGATCATCAAATCTAGGCTGAGTACTACCACAAAGATTCCCACTGCCAAGGATTAAGGAACAGGTGGAGACTAATATCGTAAGTGACTTTAGCGTCTTTTTCATGTGTAAGGGAGGCCCTGTCTCCGTGTGCATGTGTGGAGACCAGATGCTACTGGGGAGTCATTTAAAGCACTTGTGCATATGTTATTATCTTGCCTTGTGCCATAGTTGATGATTTTTGTTTTTTTGATCTCAGGGGGAAAAGACATCTCATAAAATATAACTCCCCAGGCAAAGGATGTTGGACTACATGTGTAATCATACTGTTCCAAGATTTAAGAACTCAAAATTTTAAAACAGACCAACAAATAAAATCTGAGCAAGAAGATTCCCTAGTTAAATCTCTCTCTAACCCTTCTGTCTCTGTGCCAGTGCTTTGTTGTGTAGCACGCCTAACCATTCTCTTTCTGCTGTCTTTTTTGATTTCAGGATTCCTCACAAATCCCAGGCAGACTCAGCAGCAGAGAAAACAGCAGACAATGTCTCTTCTAGCACCCCGCTCTGTGTGATCACCAATCGTCCTCCACCTAGCACTGCCAATGGGGTTACAACCACCACTGTGATCTCCACTACTGGAACAGACCCTTCTGTGGAAGCCAGGGAGAAGAGGAGGTATGTTAGGTCACTGATTTCATTTGCAGGGTTTTGCTTTGAGGTAGAATATAAAGGAGTTAGGTGTAGGTCTATTCACCAATTTCAAATACATGTATGAAAATATATATTACTGTTCTGTCTTTTGCCTTTGGGTGATTTTTGGTGGGAGGTAGCAATTATTTCTCATTATTTACATAGATATTTATTCTTTTATGGGTACAGGCATATCTTTTTTCTATTCTTCTTGTGATAGAGACAGTTGTTAGGCATTATGCCTGCATTTTGTGATAGAGAACCTATCACAAAAGAGAAGAATCTTTTGTTTGTTACGGACAGTCTATGGTGATTCCTGGCAGCAAAGAAAAGTAATAGTATGATAAAAGGCTCAAAGAAATAGAGCTAAAGTTTTAATTATTTAAAAGATATAAAGTTTTACTTAATTTGAGAAGAATACCAGAAAAAGAAATGAATAGTATGTGTGATGATATAGTAGAACAGTGACTCACTACACTATTCTGTAATTTATTTAGAAAGAAGTTATGAGAGAACAGTTGTGAATGGATATAGGCAAGATTTAAGGTGGAGGCTAGGAAGAACATTTTGATTGTGAGGATTAAGAGAGACTTTGAAAGTTGTGACCAAGGGAGAATGTGCCATTTTCTCCTACTTTGAGGAAGTGTAAGAAATAGAATGGACTCCATTTGGGAGTTTCAGTTCTACTTAAAGACTAAGGCTATAATTATCACTTCTTAAGACTAGAAAAACAGGTGAAGTATTGTCACAATTTAGATTTCAGTTTGACTTCATATTATTTTGAATATCCAAAGGAAGAAGATTTTACATTTGTGTTTATGTATTTATAGTAAGGAAAAAAATCATCTACAAGATTCCATATGGGTTAAACTTTTTATATGTTTGTTTATTATAAGGACAGCTCTAATTATATAATGTGTCTAAAGACATATTTTGAGAAGAAAGTTAAGGGAGATATTGAGTTGGAAAATAATATTTTTCTTCATTTCTTTCCTTATTTTTAAAATTTCTTTTCATAAAAATTGAAGAAAACCAATTTTCTGGGCTAACAAGTTTCAGAGCCAGCAATTTTCCTTTTTAAATTGGCCTCCAGCCAAGGAAATATTAATAAATTAGTCTTGAATTGTTAATGCTTGGTTTTTGTTTTTAGTTTTGGTTTTTTTTGAGTTGAAGTCTCTGTCACCCAGGCTGGAGTGCAGTGGCACACTCGTGGATCCCGCAGCCTCGACCTACTGAGCTCAGGCAATCCTTCTGCCTCAGCCTTCCAAGTAGTGGAACTACAGGTGTGCACCACCATGCCTGTTTACTTATTATTATTTTTTAAATTTATTGTAGAGACGAGTCTCACCAAGTTGCCTGACTGGTCTTGAACCTCTGGGCTCAGGCAATCCTCTTGCATTTGCCTTCTAAAGTGCTGGGATTACAGGCATGAATCACCATACCCGCCCAATGCTTATATATTTAGTAGCTCAGCTGTTTTAAATACTGCTAATTTTATGTAGAAACTAAATGCAAAAATAATCTTCATTAGCCAAAAAAAAATTTGCTTTAAAAAACCTTTCTGACCTGAGAGAATTAAAATGAATTAAGTTAATCATAAATATGATCCCAAAGGTTAGTGAAATCAAGTGCTTTATCAAACTGCATTATTGAATATCTAGTTTCAGGAACTGTTATTTAGAGAAACTTAGATGGCTACTGCCTTCTGGAAATTTTATAACTTAAGATCAGTAAGATAGTACTTGCTATAGATTTTGTTTTAAATGTTTTATTCAATCTACAAATATTGATTGAGCACCTGCTATGTACCATATAGGCTATTTCCTTAGGTTAGCGGATATATGAATCAAAGAATTAAATCAATATATTAGAGAATTATAAGGTAAATGTGTAGTGTATCAAGTACAGGTCAAGATAAGTGCATTTTAGGGATGGCACAAGATAAATAAACAGGGAGATGTTAGATAAAAAACTGTTGGTTTCAGTCATTTGATATGCTCTAGTATTCATTCATTTTTCAGAATATTTATTCAGCACCTGCTGTTGCTAGGTACTATGATAAACCCAGTTATACATTAGTGAGCCAGATGAATATGCTCTGTGCTTATGGGAAACATATATGCTAGTTAAGAAGGCAAGTGTTAAATGATTATACTTGTATACTGTATATACTATATATACAATAAAGAAGCAGTATGAGTTGTTATGATAGTGTTACAGAACATCTGCCTACAGACTTCCTTTCTTGGCCAGGCATAGCAGCTTACACCTGAAATGCCACTACATTGGGAGACTGAAGTGGGAGGATTGCTTGAGGTTCAAGATTCATTTCGGTAACATAGTGAGTCCCCATCTTTTTTTTTTTTTTTTTTGAGTCAGATTCTCACTCTGTCACTTAGGCTGGAGTGCTGTGACATGCTCACTGCCACCACAGCCTCGACCTGCTGGGCTGAGGTGATTCTTCTGTCTCATCCTGTGAATATATGGAATAGCTGGAACTACAGGCTACAGGTGCATGCCACCATGCCTGGCTAATTTTTTAAAAATTTATTGTGGAGACAAGGTCTTGCCAAGTTGCCCCAGCTGGTCTCAAACCCCTGGGCTCAGGCAGTCCTCTCACCTCAGACTCCTAACGTGCTGTGATTACAGACTTGAGCTACTGGCCTCAGCCCAAGACCTCATCTTCACAAAAAAATTAGCTAGTCATGGTGGCATTCCCTGTAGTCTGGCTACTTGGGAGGCTGAGGCAGGAGGAATGCTTGGATCCAGGGATTCAAGGATACAGTGAGCTGTGATCATACCACTGCATTCTAGCCTGGATAACAGAGTCTCAAAAAAAAAAAAAGACATCTCTTTTGGAAGATTAGAGAAGGCCCTCATAAGGATGTGATGCTGTTCAAACTGAGATCTGCTGTTTAAGTAAAAGCTAGGTGAAGAGAAGGGAATGAGCATTCTAAGCAGAAAGTATGACGATTGAAAAGATGTAAGGTGGGAAGGTGCTTAGTGCTCTGGAGAAACTGAAAGAAGGCATTGTGACTAAGTGCAGAGAATTAGGGAAAGAGGTCTAGGATGAAGGTTGAGGAGTGGTAGGTAGGAGACACACACACACACACACACACACACACACACACACACACACACGCAATATCTTATAGCAGTGATAAGGATTTTGGATTTATATGCTAAGAACCATGATGAACCGATAAGCCCCTGGAAGGTTTTATTTAACTGCTTTTTAGAGATGTAATTCACATACCATACGATTCACCCATTTAAAGTGTATAATTCAGTGATTTTTATTACATTCACAGATATATGCAGCCATCATCATAGTCAATTTTAGAACATTTTCATCACCTTGATGAGAAATCCTGTACCCTTTAGCTATCCCCCCTCCCCATCTCCTCATTCCCACTAAGCCTAAACAACCACTAATCTACTTTGTGTCTCTATAAATGTGCTTATTTTGGACATTTTCTATAAATGGAATAAAAATGTGGTCTCTTGTGACTGATGTTTTTTACTTAATATAATGTTTTTGGCTGGGGGCGGTGGCTCATGCATGTAATCTCAGCACTTTGGGAGACCCAGGTGGGAGGATTCCTTGAGTTCAGGAGTTTGAAACTAGACTGGGCAACCTAGCAAGACCTTGTCTCTACAAAAAATCAAAAAAATTAGCTGGGGTAGTGGCATCTGTAGTCCTAGCTACTCAGGAGGCTGAGGAGGGAGGATTGCTTGAGTCCAGGAGTTTGAGCCTGTAGTGAGTGTGATCATGCTACTGCCCTCCAGTCTAGGTGACAGAGTGAGACTCTGACTCAAAAAAAAAACTGTTTTCAAGATTCATCCATATTGTAACGTGTATCAGTAGTTTATTCTTTCTATGGATAAGTAATAATCATTGTTTGGATATATATATACCACATCTGTTTGCTCATTCATAACTTGATGGACATTTGGGTAGTTTCTACCTTTTGGCTATTATGAATAATGTTACTATGGACATTTGTAAACAAGTTCTATGTGAATATATGGTTTCATTTCTTTTGGTTAAATTCTTATGAGTAGAATTTCTGGGTCTTATGCTACTGAAAGATTTTAAGCAAAAAAAAAAGCATGATCTGACTTAGCAGTTTTTGAATTTCTGGCTTTTAAACAATGGATGCAGTGCTTCATATGAATTGAACAGGGGAAGAATGGACAAGAATGGATGTGAGATGACCAGTAAGGAGACCATTGTAGAAGAAAGGCACATGAGAGAGAACAGTGGCTTGCGCTAAGATAATGGTAGAAGAGATGGAGAAGAATGAGTGGTCTCAAAATATATTTGGGAGTATGGTTCCAGCAACATGGTAGATGGAACTTATGAGGTCCCCTTTCCCATTATAAACAGAAAAATATAGTTGAATTCAAAAGAATAAAAGGGAACTCTCAGATGACAAAAGTGAAAACTTAAAAGCCAGAGCTATTTGAGCAGCCCAGGGCTGGTGTCAAATCTATATGTAGACCTTAGGGTCTGGAAGCTCAGATTTTAATGCTGTGTGTGTCACAAGCGTGGCTTTGGACCTACAAGATTAGGAGCTATAGCCAAGAACCTGTGCCAAACTTGGAATCTCAAAGGGCTGCCCAGTTCATGAAAAGGGTAATTTGTACATAGCTCAAAGACAAGGCAAGAAAGGTCTATACAAGGGTCTGGACAGGAGCAGAAAAATCGTTTGTGAGAAATTTTCATTACCCAAACCAAGAATTTAACATAGAAACTGGGTCTGTATTCTTTAAACCTGGGGCCCTGGCACAAGGAAATTTGAAATCACCTTGAAGGAACATATCTATAACCCTGAGTACAAGGGATTTCTATAAAACAGTTCCTACCAAGGATAAACTTATGTAAAACATAAAACACTGAAGGAAATGAATCACTTTGAGGGAGAGTCAACAGATCAGGTTGTAAGATAAACTCGTAGATGTGTAATAGAAGCTTTTAATGCAGAATAGAAATCCAAAGCTATGAATGAAATAGGTAACAGAAATTAGAGTTGGACAGCTATATTGAAGATAGAAACACCAATAAGAACAATTAGGTAAATGAATCAGGAGTGGTTTTTAAAATATAAGATTTTGCAAAATAGTATCATATCTATAGAGTCCTATTTAAATAGGTCCCACATATATAAAGCATCTAACAACCATTTTTTGAGATTGCCATATAACAGGCACAGAGGTATTAAGATACAAGGTCAAAGAAAACCTTTTTTTCCTACCCTTGTGGATCTTAAATCTTTGTATTGTGGAAAGGCAAACAAGCAAATCAAATATTATTGTACAGTTGTTAAGTGCTATGACAAAGGTATGTATAGATTGCTAAGGGAGCACAAAGGAGGAGATTAGATTGAGTAGGGTGACTGGGAAGACCCACCTAAGGAGGTGACTGGAGTTGAATTTTGAAAGCAACTGGAAGTTAACTATAAGTAGTAATAGGAGGATGGCATTTTATTTTTTTATTTTTTTTAGTGAGAAAGCATGATTTATTGAGAGGACAGAAAAGCTCCCACAGGAGAAGACCCAAGGGCGTTACTCCGAGGATGGCATTTTAGAGGAAACATGAGAAATTTAGGAACAAACAAGTTCAGTATGCCTGAAACTGGGAGAAAGTGAGGCCAGGGTAGCATTTCTCAAAGTGTTTTTTCTGAAATAGATTTAGATGAAGGAAAAAAAAAGCATTTGTGGCCAAACTTTTGGGAACAAGGAGTTAAAGTTAAACAGCATCACTCAAAAACCTTTTAGGGTCATTCTTTTCTAGGGGTTGGAGGTGGAGAGTAGGATGCGGGAGCGGTTAAAATTTGCAGCATTTTCCAAATTTCTGTGTCCATGGATTTTTTTTTTCCCCCATAAAAACCTAAGACTGGTATTACGCTGGATGACCTTTGTAAATTGTGAAACTAGAGACATAGACAGGAACAAAATCATGTAGATTTTTGTCTGTGCTATGCCAAGAAACTTGAATTCTATTCTCAAAGCTATGGAATACAACTGAAGAATTTTCAGCAGGGGATAGCTTGATCAAATAAAACATATCATTTCAGCCTTTCAGAATTAAAGCCATTTAGTTTCTCCTGCTAGACAAACATAAGCTGAAAGGGAAAAAAATCAGATGTTTTGAAAACAGCTAAATTTTCCTTCTGAAAGAGCATGCTGGGTGCTAATTCTTCTGTTGAAGCTGCAGCTTTCTCTGTAATCAGCTCATTGTGGAAACATTTTGATTCCTGCTGGGAAACTTTGATAGAGGCCTGAAGCCTGTGTTCACAGGTCCAATTTGAAACAATTAGTGAATATTGAGATAAATGGGGCTTTAAAACTAGCCACAGCAAGACCTAACCAATGGAACATGATCTCTCAGAAATGACCTCCATTTGCAGTGTAATAAGGGTGCTTAGATTGGGGAGTGGGTCTTACCATTAAATTGCACAACTGGCTCTCCTTTTCTGAGAATGTTTTATTCTAAGAGGGGTAAGTGGATACGTGCATACCAATTGGCCAATTATCAGTCTCAGCTTTATGGTTTTTGTGGTAACAGTTCTTTATTCAGTTGCTAAATTACACATATATTGTTAAATGAAGAAGTTAGATACAAAAAGATATGTTATAGTACCAAATAGTTATAAACATAAAAATGTTAACACCAGATTTGGGGTGGGGGGAAGATTATGGGTAATTTTTATTTTATTTTTTTTCTGTATTTTCCAGATTTCTAGAGTGTTAAAGTATTACTGTTATAATGGACAGAGGGAGCAAGAGGACTTGAAAAAAAATCAACTGTCGGGACAACAGTCTCTCTTATGTAAATCTGTGAAAATGGTCATGATCATTGAGGAGTAAATATAGTAGTCAAATTTAAAGTTTGCAGGATTCTAGATAATGCATGTTTCTGCATACATAGTTCAGGTCAGAACTTCTGAAACAGTTTATTATTTTAAGAAGGGTACAATCTTGGATTGTGAAGTACCTTTATTTATATTCCTGAAAAGCACAAGTATGCTGAAATGTATTATTCTCTTAACATGATAGAAAGGAATAGGAGATATGCTTGCTCTCTGTTTTACAAATGGGAATGCTAAGGCCCTAAGAGCAAGTCTGTTTAATATCATACGTTGAGTCAGAGGCACAGTGAAGACCTCTTTTTCCTCCTCCTGAACTCACTAAGCGTTGCTTCTTTTGAATTTAAGTATTATCCATTCAGAATTAAGGTTTTGATTTAGGAGCCTGTTTGCATCTCAGAATACAAATTTCTGTCATCATGGCATTCTGATAACTATCATCCAGTCTTTGGATTGCTTATGAGGACTGTAGAAATCAGCAGGGTCATCTGATTATAAAGGGGCTTATTTGACTGGCAGACAACAGGATAGAAATGGCAAGTGGCAAGCAGTTGGCAGACAACTCTGCAGGGATGCCAGGGCCAAGCAGCAGCTGTCACAATAGTGTAATGATAGGGCTCATTTTCCAAAGCTCCAAGTTTTCCTTAACAACAAAATGTAAACAATTCCCTTGGCTAATATTAGAGTCTGATAGCATCTGCCTTTGGTACTCTTGTTCTGTTTTTCTTTTAACTTTTTCCCTCTCCCCTTACTCCAACCCTGAATTTTTTTTTTTTTTTTGAGTTGGAGTCTCACTCTGTCGCCCAGACTGGAGTGCAGTGGCCGCTCCCGGCCACCACAGCCTCGACCTGCTGGGCTCCGGCGATCCTTCCACCTCAGCCTTCCGAGTAGCCGGAATTACAGGCATGTGCTACCACGCCCGGCTGATTTTTTGATTTATTGTAGAGATGAGGTCTCGCTGCCCCGGGGGGTCTCGAACCCGCGGGTTCAGGCAATCTACTCACCTCAGCCTCCCAAAGGCGCGGGATTACAGGCTGAGCCACCGAGCCCGGCTCAACCCTGATTTTTATATCTTGTTTATGGGTGCCGCCCTTTAAAAAAAAAAAAATGGCTAAAAATAGTTTTTCTCTACAGGAAGCTAAAATTGTTTCTCTCTCCCAAATATCCCACATTACATAGGACTCTGCTTGGTCAAGACACAGTCAGTACTGGCTGGGTCATATATGCCACATCTATCGACCTTCTTGAATCCTTTGGGGTTTTTATAAGCTAGGTAGTTATTCCTGCTAATGTGAAGCTGTCAGCAGATTAATTTGGCATCATCTTTGGAATGTTAGAAATTTTAACCAAGTAATTAAGCTCTGAGTCATGACTTTTAAAAGTCATTTGTTTTGTCCATCTGTTTCCAAGCTAGACTGCCAGTTGTCAGTTCAAAAAGGTACTCTAGAAAGAAAATTCCACAAACTCTTCCAGTCTCCTTCCATTTTTGTTCCAAAAATGAATATTTATATAAAAGTCTAAAAATATAAAAACAAAAGTCTGCAGCTAAGAGAAAATGGTAGTTTTCTCTTCTGATATAAATAATTACTCTCTTCCTATGTGTGGATATTGAACAGGAATAGAGTGAAATGAATGTACCTGTAAATACATTTCCCACTATACTGCCATTCTAGATGTCTCTGGGTTTGCTTATACAATTAGGATTATGCTGTGGGATTCCAAAAAATGCTGGGATAAAAAGAAAAAAAGTGGTCAGGCACAGTGGCTCATATGAGCCTGTAATCCTAGCATTTTGGGAGGCCAAGGTAAGAGAATCACTTGATGCCGGAAGTTTGAGACCAGCCTAGGCAATATAGCAAGACCCCAACTCTTTCAAAAAAAAAAAAAAAAAGAAAGTGTTCGGGTTTAGCCTCTTAATTGTATAATTTTGGTTAAATAAATCAGTTTCCCTTTCTGACTCTTTCCTCATATCTAAGAAAGGGATGATACCTACCCTGCATGCTTGTGAAGATTAGAAATAATTCATGGGTAACCCAGAAGTATCCAAACCTATTTCATGGAGGTTTTGTGAGGATCAGATGAAACAGACTATGTGAAAATACTTTGCAAACTACAAACCTACCACCTCAGCCTTCTGAGTAACTGGAACCATAGGGATGCGTCACCATGTCCAGCTAATTTTTTGATTTATTGTAGAGAATAAGGTCTGGTCATGTTGCTCAGTCTGGTCTCGAACCCCTGGGCTCAGGCAATCATCTCGCCTCTCCTCCCAAAGTACTGGGATTGCAGGTATTAGCCACTGTGCCTGGTGGTTTTTTTTAAATTTAATTTTTAAAATCTACGTGCTATAGGGATCCTATATCTCAAGGTTATGAGTCTTATTTTTTTAATTATATTTTAAAATTTACTTCTTAGGCCAGGCGTGTTGGCTCAAGCCTGTAATCCCAGCACTTTGGGAGGCTGAGGCGAGAGGATTGCCTGAGTCTGTGGGTTTGAGACCAGCCTGGGCAACATGGGGATACCTTGTCTCTAGAATAAATCAAAAAATTAGCCTGGCGTGATAGCATACGCCTGTAATTTCAGCTATTTGGAAGGCTGAGGCAGAAAGATCACTGAAGCCCAGCTGGCCAACACTCCAGCCTGGGCAATAGAGTAAGACTCCAACTCAAAACAAAAACAAAAACACATTTACTTCTTAGAGCCCTAAGAGAAAATCTCCATCATGATGGCTTAGTAAGTGACAGCCATACAGGTACCTTCTTATGCCTTTGCTCCCCTCACAAAGAGGCATCCAGAAATCTAAGTACTTGGTCATTTATTTGATTCAACAACTAGTGAGCTAAGTAAGTGGGATTATAATGGGAGCAGATGACCCTTGCAGAAAAGTTTGAACCTAGGTCTCCTATCTCAGTGATATTCTTTGTATTAAAAACACTAGCAATTCCCTCCCACAGATTCCATTCCTGCCTAAACTAGTGAGGTCAGTTTCTATTGTTTTGTAACCAAGTACACTCCATACTATGCAACATTAGATATTTTTGATGCTAGAGTGAACATATTTTAAAATTTGTTATGGTGAGTATTGTATAACTCTGAATATACCATAAACCATTGAATGGTACACTTAATGGGTATGTGAATTATATCTCAATAAAGCTACTTAAAAATAACATTAGTACTATTTAGCCCTAAACGGTTCTGGGAAGGAAAATACAGATCGTGTCTACTAAGAGTTAATACAACGAAGTTTAGAATCTTGAATAAGAAAGCCTATTTTCTTGATATTTCTGTTGTTAATCACTCCAGTCTCACTTCATTTTCCACAGACAAGGGCTTTTGTCATGCAGTTTCTCAGCACACCACTTTACAGTTCAAAAGTGGAAGCTTAAAAGTTTCCCCCACCCTCATAGAACATATGCATTTGGAAGAAAGGACAAGAATCCACTCCCTCATGTAGCAGACCCTCTGGTGGTTCTGTCCCAATTCCCCAGCCACTTCAGAGTGAAAAGCAGTCACCTAACACCTGCTACTTAAAGCCCTTATCAGCCATGTTTTTACTGTTAATCTCCTTCTGATAAAGTGGTTATTTTTTCAAACTGTGAGTATTGGTGATATGCAGGAGGGACAAAAATATTGTACCCTCATTCAGTACCCTCCCCTTCTCTTTTTGCCACTTGATTTTCCTGTTAGAAAAAGGTGGTTGCTTGTAACAATCTCATAAAACAGTCTCTGGTGTTTACTAGGGAAGGCCAGCCAGAGAAGTGGCCACCTGTTTGTTGAAAATTGGGTTTCTGGGAAAGCTGCTGCACAGGTGTGTGGCAAGGTGTGTCTGAGGAAGCTTGACCTGCTTTCACCTGGAATGATTTGCTCTGGCAGTGGAGTTCGTAGTCATCCTGGTTTTATGGCAGTCAGTGGCACAGGAAGTTGATCTGTGTGTTCTGGGGAATTCCAACAAGCCTCTGTCACAGTTCACTAGCATTCTCAGTATTTGGGGGCTGACTGGTGTACATTTGGGGGCTGACTGGTGTACAATTGAGACATCAGCAAGTGCAGGACATGGACTGACAGAAGAAGCAGGTAAAATTTCTTTGATAGTTTTCATATCCTAGATGAAGCATATTTCTACTCTTTTTTCTTTCTCGGGTGGTTCTTTGGGAAGCTGGCTTGGTGCATGCTTCGTTTTGGTGGTGTGCTTGGGTGACGGGGAGAGGACAAGTGGTTAGAATGATTGTTCAGAGTAATCAATTTGGAACTTCTCTGGTGTTTCTTCATATTCCTAATGTGTTTAAACATGTATATTAACTTAAGGATCAGATCCAAGAGATTAGGATAGCAGAGGACAATTAAAAAGTTCAAGAAATTGGGACATACTTCTCTTTTAATACTGTGACTTTGGTATTGGTACTGTTATTCTTAAGTTGGATGGTACTACACAGTGGTGGTTGTATTATTCTTTATATCTTTTTTGTTTGTCATATATATTTTAAACATATACACAGTTAAATATTAAAATAAATAAAACAGAAAAAAGATTGGGTATTTAGGGCCGTTACAGAGAGGCAGTTTAAGGCGGTAAGGGGGCAAAGTACAGTTTGAGTTGCCTTTGAAATTATAAAATGAAGAGACCACCAGTTCAGTACAGGTCTGAATAAAAGCTGTTTTAGTACAAACTGTACAGTCAGATTGAATCTTAATGGAAATAAATGTTTTTCTATATATATAAGATGAGAAATTTCCTAATGATTTGTGTTAGTTTCTGAACAAAATTCAAATCATGTTGAGTCAGGCATTATAGAAAGTCCTGCTGATCGTTAGTCATTTTAGTTCTGTGGCAAGATTACTCTTCAGACTCTAAGTTCATCCTATCCCGAACTACCAGGAGTGCCGAAAATATGTATACACATTTTAAGAGATGTTATCTATGTATTACTTTTCGAAGTTGAATTAATTTACAGTAACAATGTGTAATTGCAGAAGTCAAATGCGACTTTTATTCATCTTTTGTTATTATAGTGAATATTTTAACTTTAATACAGTTTTTTCCTTTCTTAAATGTGTATACATTTTTTTGGCACCCTCTATATTATTCTTCCTACTTTTCTTATGTCTTTCTCTCTACTCTTCCTGTATTTTGTATCTTTGGTAATTGCATGACTTTACCCAGGTAGAAAACTTAGACCTATTTCTTGAATGTTTTACTTTCCAACCTTCTTTCTTTGTCCATGTATAACCTTATTTCTGGAATGGCTTTTTCTCACCTTCTCTGCTTAATAAAATCATATAGTACTATAAGAACTCCTGCAGTTTAACCCCCGCTGCTGACTACCCTGCTACCCCAGATCCAGGCTGAAACTAGTATTCTCTTCTCAGTGTTTTTTTGATAGCACTGTTCTTTCTTACTTTCTTTTCTTTTTTTTTTTTTTTTGAGTTGGAGTCTCATTGTCGCCCAGACTGGAGTGCAGTGGCCGCTCCTGGCCACCGCAGCCTCCACCTGC
Organism: Carlito syrichta; assembly: GCF_000164805.1. NCBI lineage: Eukaryota > Metazoa > Chordata > Mammalia > Primates > Tarsiidae > Carlito > Carlito syrichta. The sequence continues at coordinate 234,474 of NW_007259508.1, forward strand.
TGGGCTCTGGCTATCCTTCCGCCTCAGCCTTCCAAGGAGCTGGAACTACAGGTGCACGCTACCTCGCCCAGCTGATTTTTTGATTTATTGTAGAGATGAGGTCTCGCCAAGTTGCCCAGGTGGGTCTCAAACCCACGGGCTCAGGCAGTCCACTCACCTCAGCCTCCCAAAGGCGCGGGATTATAGGCTGAACCACCGAGCCCGGCGATAGCACTGTTCTTAATACTGGTTTGCTAATTAATTAAATAGTATGTTGTCTGTCTTTATTGCTACACTGTGAACTTCTTTAGGGTGATTTTTCATTGAGTTTTCTTCACACCACACAACCTAATACATAGTAGATAGTGAGTAAATGTTTATTTATTGAATAAAATTATTTCTCATATGGAAATAAGCCCCTGTGTAGTGGTCCTCTATGCCCATAAGATGGCAGCAGAGGAATGTCAGTTGATCTACTTGCATGCAACACTCCCAAAGACCTTATTTTGTGTTTGGATCAGTTTGCAGATCTATCCCATTGCATCTCAAGTGTTTTAATATAGGGAGTGCAGATGTTTTCTGGCACATGGCATCCCTCTATGTACTTCTACTCTGATGCTTCTTCACATAAGAGCAGGAGGCACGAGGTATAAAAGCTCCCTGGGTTACAAGGCAGGATACCTAGTATACTCTTCAGTTAAGCACTTAATTTAGCCTTCTCAGGCAAACCATTTAATTTCTCTAGTCTCAGTTTCTTAATCCAGTCATTGGTGGAGTTAGATCTGTAGGTAATATTGGATTCTAAAAATTATGTTCAGGTGGTATATTAGAAGTTCAGAGAAAAATGTGAATGGTTTAGGGTAGAGTAGTTAGAAAGGGTTTTGCAGAGCCAGTAGAGGTAGAATTTGGGTTGACTTTCAAGCATATGAAAGGTTTAAATAAGATAGAGAACTTATGTTTTTGAAAATGTATTATTTGCCCAGTACCCTGCTAGATGCATTTAATCTTCATAACTTTATGAGATAAGTACACATAAGAGAATGAATTAAGGCTCAGATAAAGGAACCTATCCAGAGTCACAGAATTAGTAATGAAAACCAGGATTCAAGACCAGGTCTTGAAACCTGTGCTTGCTCTTCTGCACCCAAGCTAATGCATCTAACAGGTCAATCATAATTGGACCATTCTATACTGTGAGCTTGGCAATATGAGTACCATGGTTAGAATTGCTTGGTATTTCTTTGAAGGGGAGATAGAACTTCTAGGAAATGAGTAGTTGTCTTGGAAGCTATCACTTCTGAAAACAAAGCAAATTGAAAACTTTTTGTCCTCTCTGAGAATCTAAATGGGAAATACGGTTCTTTATTTTATTTTATTTTTTCCTAAAACCAAATCTTATGGGTCACCTGGCTTGTCAAAGGTTTGGGTGAGGTATAAGAAGTTTCTTTGAGAAGAGTTCCAGAGCCCGGGGCATACATATTTCTATTTTAAGAAGTATTTACTAGAAGTATTTACTTGGGCAACATGATGAGACCCTCATCTTACAAAAAAATTAAAAAATTAGCCAAGCAGATGCCTGTAGTCCCAGCTGCTCAGGAAACTGAGGAGGGAGGATTGCTTGAGCCCAGGAGTTTGAGCCTGTGGTAAGCCGTGATTATGCCTCTGCACTCCAGTCTGGATGACAGAGTGAGACCTTAACTAAAAAAAAAAAAAAAAAAAAAAGTATTTAAAAAATGAAATTGGTTGATTATTTCTGATTCTTCTTTCAATGATTTTGCTTACTCTTCCCCAGCATCTCATAGATAACCTGAGGTAGTACACTTTTAAATTTTCCTCTGAAGAAATCTAGTTTTCTAACCTGAAAAAGGGAACTAGAATGTGATGCACTTGTGCTGAAAATGGCTCACAGATCACTGGTATGTAAATAAAATAAAATAGTACCTCAAGAATCCTTCAGGAACTAAATTCCTTTATAATGAAGATGACAGTGTTTAGAAGAGAAAACAACACACAAAATTCATAAACAATGGCAAGCAAAATGGCAAGCTTAGCTATATTTATGACAAAAATACACCTGCACAAAGATTTTATTTGTCCTTGACAGGTGCTTGTCTTTCCCATCATAATGGAACTCACCTTTGGCCCTGCACTGCCCTCTAGGTTACCGTGTCCCACTCTTCTCATTACTGCTAGTCTTGAAATCAAGTCCTCTAATTTCTCTTTATCCACTTTCTGGTCTCCTATTCACCTTTCAGTCTATTAAAATAGAAATTCTATCCCACCCACCAATCCAGTGAAATTGTTCTGGCAAAGATCCCTGTAGAGTTCCTAATTGCTAGATTCTTTAGTCACTTTATCTTTTACCTTGAACTCTTGGCAGCAGAGACTTTTATAATACAGACTTTATAATGTTGACCACTACCTGCATACATTTTTATTCTACCATAACCTCTATGATACCGTTTTTTTCCTAGCTCACTTCTGTATTTCCTGATTGCTCCTTCTTAGTGTTCTTTTAAGCCCTTTTTTTCACTGTAAGCACCTTAAATATTGTTCCTCAGGCTTCTTTCTTTTTTCTTCCCAGGTAAGTATATTAAGAGCTGACTCATCCAGTTCGGTTGCTCCAACTCAGACTTCTTTGCAGAGCTTCATAACACTACATGTAAAGGACTTATTTAGGACACTGCCAGACTTCTAGTAGGCACTCCATAATGATAGCCATTTCTGGCCATTATTTTTTTCCTCTTTATTTCTTATTTCCTTTCCTCTTTATTGACTTAAAATATTATTATAGGTATGTGTTTCTGTAAGAGTTCTCAAGTCCTCTTTAGAAAGAGGGTATAAACAAACTAGTAAACTAAGCCATTCTTCCCTCTGACCTTAAAGAGGCAAGAGAAAGTCTGTTCTCATATATTTTTAAGACCAACCTGGGCAACAGCAAGACCTCATCTCTACCAAAAAAACCAAAAAACAAAAATTTAGCCAGGCATGGGGGTGAGCGCCTGTAGTTCCAGCTACTCAGGAGGTTGAGGAGGAAAGGATTGCCTGAGTCCAGGATGTTGAGACCACAGTGAGCCATGAGCGTGTCACTGCACTCTAGCCTGGGTGACAGAGTGAGACCCCAAATAAAAAAAAAGAAAATGTTTGTTAATGATTCTGCGTGCCATTCAATTGAGAAACTTGGAAATCATACTATAGAAGCCTTTGCCTTCTTTACTTTTCACATTCAGTCCATCACCAAGTTCTGTCTGTAATTCTTCTTTTTTTTTTTTTTTTTTTTTGAGTTGGAGTCTCACTCTGTCACCCAGACTGGAGTGCAGTGGCCGCTCCCGGCCACCGCAGCCTCGACCTGCTGGGCTCTGGAGATCCTTCCGCCTCCGCCTTCCAAGTAGCCAGAATTACAGGCGCGCGCTACCACGCCCAGCTGATTTTTTGATTTTTATTGTAGAGATGAGGTCTCGCTGCCCAGGCGGGTCTCGAACCCG
>NW_007259508.1:238287-272773 GCF_000164805.1 Carlito syrichta
GTAGTTCCAGCTACTTGGAAGGCTGAGGCGGAAGGATCACCGGAGCCCAGCAGGTCGAGGCTGCGGTGGCCGGGAGTGGCCACTGCACTCCAGTCTGGGCTACAGAGTGTGACTCCAACTTAAAAAAAAAAAAAAAGAATACTTCAATTGCATCCATTTCTCTCCTCTGAATCTATACTTCCCTCTATCAATTCAGGCCTTCCTAATTGGACCCTTGTCCACCTTCTCCTCTGCCCCACCCCATTGTTCACTCTGCAGTACTGCATTGGTGATCTTTCTAATGCGCAAATCTGATCAGATCACTCTCCCTTAAAATCTGAGAATGCCTCCTCCCAAGCATTTTGTCTCTCTCTCTCTCTCTCTCTCTCTCTCTCTCCCCCCCCTCTATCTCTCTCTCCCCCCCCCCCCACTTTCTCCCTTTCTCTCTTCTTCCCTTTGTTGGAGTCTCACTCCATCGCCCAGATTGGAGTGCAGTGGCCGCTCCTGGCCACCGCAGCCTGGACCTGCTGGGCTTCGGCTATCCTTCCGCCTCAGCCTTCCGAGTAGCTGGAACTACAGGTGCGCGCTACCACACCCGGCTGATTTTTGATTTATTGTAGAGATGAGGTCTCGCCAAGTTGCCCAGGCAGATCTCGAACCCACGGGCTCAGGCAGTTCACTCACCTCAGCCTCCCAAGGTGCGGGATTACAGCCTGAGCCACTGAACCTGGCTCCCTCCTCATTTTCTAGGAAATCTCTTCATTTTCTCTTCGGATTTGGTCAAACCAGTCTCTTGTGATGTTTTATTCCTCGTGCTCTTCAGGTTTCCTCTCCAGAGCACCATCACCTAGTGGTATTTTTTGATTTAACTTATAATTATCATCACTTAATATGTCCAACTTTCCTACAAGATACTGCTTGAGAACAGCCCTTAAATTTTATATGTAGTATCTGAGATTGGTCAAAAAAGCTAAGATGGGAAAATGGTTGAATAGAATGGAAAAAAAAAAAAAGAACGAACCAGCACACTATTGACCAAACTTAAAAGATAGTAAATAAACAAATGAATAAGGAAATCAGGGCCAGCCCTAAGACAAAACTATAATATTCAGATTCTGAACTTCATTTATAACCTTAATTCAGTTCAGTAATTGTTCGGGGGCACCTAATAAAATGTAGGCACAGTGCTAAGTGTTAATGGTATAATGAGAGAGAATAGTCCCTACCTTCCCAGAACTCTGAGAATGGTGATTAGTGGTAGGTAGAATATAAAGAATTTTATTTCACTAGGTTTTAAGCTCATTTTTTGGTCATAATCTACAGTGTAATGTAGTGGCTAACATCCACCTTAGTGGGCTAAGGCAATTGTTGGTTTACATATTACTTTTAGTGTGAGAAAAAGCCAGTGTGTTTTTCCAGTAGTGAGTTTTAAAGCTTTTTCTGTAATTAAAAAAAAATTTTTTCCCCTTAGGTTAGGACTCTAAAGCAGCATAAGTTAATTTTGGAGAGTGATAGAACTGTTCTGTATCTTGATTATGGTAGTGGTTATGGGACTGTGCATTTGTCAAAACTCATAGACCTATATATTAAAAAGGGCAGATTTTACCATGTGTAAACTTACCTTAGGAAACCTGACTTTTTATAGTGCCACCGAGATTTAATTAAGGGAATTTGATTCATCTGCAAAGCAGGGAGATTGAAAAATAAACATAATAGACTTATTTTATAGGCTTTCTCTGAAGGCAAATCTAATTTAGATCTTTTAGGGAATTCTTCCCATCTAGACCCTTTCCTCCTTAATCTGAGCTAGGGAAGGGTTTAAAAAAATCTCTGAAATTGTTACCAAAATTAGTGTAAACATAAGAACTTTTATGAAGGGAAAAGATTATGGTTTTCATCAGATTGTGAAAGGTGGATTTTAGTATTTAGTAAAATATAGGTATAGGAGCTTTTGCTGTTTCCCTAGGTGCCCTCTTTTCCCTCATGGATGTGATGTTACTGATTATAGCCAATAATGGAGACCAAAATCTAGGAGTTGGTAAGAGTGGAGGAGTCTATGAATCCACTGGTCTTAATACCGAGAGCCCTCCTGATGCTCACAAAGGTCCCTTCCTGAGCCTATTTATAGCAGCTGGAACTCATTTTTCTACCATCCCTGACCTTAGTCTAACCTCTTATTGCCTCTCTCTCCCACTTTAACCATTCCCTTTATTGTTTTAGATTTGGGTTATTTCCATGCACGTTTTGTGTGTTCACTTTCTTTTTTTGTTTTGTTTTGTTTTTTAAGGCAGGGTCTCACTCACTTTGTTATCCACACAGGAGTGCAGGAATGTAGTATAGCCTCAACCTCCTGGGCTCAAGCAGTCCTCCCTCCTTACCCTCCCAACTAGCTAGGACTACAGGTATGTGTCACTGCAGCTGGCAAATTTATTTTATTTTTTGTAGAGACAAGGTCTCATTGTGTTGCCCAGGCCGGTCTTGAACTCTTGGACTCAAGCAGTCCTCCTGTCGTGGCCTCACAAAGTGTTGGGATTACCCGTGTGAGCCACCATGCCTGGTCTGTGTTCACTTCCTTGGATTATTTTGTTTAAAAAAAATAATCAGTGATGGGGCTAAATGTGTCTTGGTCTGCTTTGTAGTCAGCGATAAATATTTGAGACAGTTGGCCTGATCCAGTTGGTATAGCCTATGGGTATGAAATAAAGCAGCAGTGACTGGCCTTGTTGGTGCTTGAATTTGCCATTCTTAGCATCAGTAACACCTGTTCTGACCAGTGAACTAACTGTAGAGTGACCTACATAAGTAAAACATTGTCATTGTGAAAGCGGCTTTGGCATTTGAGGCTGCTGTGTTTTTAGTGGAACAAATGTTCAGAAGGAAAATAATTCAAGATGAGATAGTATTTATAAGGTAGGTCATAGAATTACCAGACTCTGTAAAGCAAAAAGAGTTCTATATTTGGTGAGAGCCAATGTTTGGTGATATACAACTTAGAGTCTAGAGCAGGGATCAGCAGACTTTTTTCTTTAAAGGACCAGATAGTAAATGTTTTAGACTTTGCAGGCCATGTGGTTTCTGTTGAAAACTGCTTGCTTCTGCCTATGAAGCTTGCAAAGCAGTAGACACACAGTCTTGCCCATTTGTTTCCTTATTGTCTGTGACTGCTTTGGTGCTGCAACAGACATGTTGAGTAGATCTGTAAAACCTAAAAGAGAATTATCTGTCCCTTTACAGAAAAAATTTGCTGACCTCAACCCCTGCAAACTGAGGACTATTGACATTTTGGGCCAGAAAATTATGAGTCTGGATTTAAGAAATGCTTAGTTTGACTGAGGGAAATTCCTTTTATTTATTTACATATCTATTTTTTGAGTTGGAGTTGCCTAGGCTAGAGTGCAGTGGCACACCCATAGCCTCTGCTACCTCAACCTACTGGGTTTAGGTGATCCTTCTGCTTCAGCCTTCCAAGTAGCTGGAACTACAGGCGTGCACCACCATGCCCAGCTAATTTTTTGATTTATTGTAGAGATTAGGTCTTGCCATGTTGGTCAGGCTGGTTGTTAACCTGTGGACTCTGGTAATCCTCTCGCCTCTCCTCCCAACGTGCTGGGATTACAGGCATGAGCTACTGCACTTGGCTGGGAAATTCCTTTAAAAAAAATTCTTATTGATAGAATTGTAACTTTGGTTCATTGCATAAACTTCAGCTCTGATCTCAGTGTTGACTTAGAGAGGCCAAAATGATACATGAGCATCTGAATACAGTCATCCTAAATTATGAATCAGATCATATCTTGATATTTGACACATATTAGATCTAGAAATCTTGCTAATTTGTAGCTAGCTTATCAAATTGAACAGTACTTGCAGTCTTCCTTTATCTAGGTTTAACCCATTTATAGCAGATCTTAAATTCATTCCTGCATTTTTGTCTGTTATGTGTTTCTTTTTTATCTATCTCTTCACCACTGCTGGCATTTGCCAGCTGGTTATGCCTGAGCCTCAAGTGAGGCAGTGTTTACAACTCACTTGTGTGGATGTGGCAACTAGAGTAGCCCAAGGGCAGATGAAATAATATCCAGAATAAGAATGCTGCATCTCACTTTTGCTCTACCTTCTTTCACATGAAGAATTTCACTCCCTCCCCTCCCTATCAGATGAGCACTAGTATTGATTGGTTTGGTACAGTGTATAAAATATGCATCTAATGGAATGGTATTTTGGGAACTATTAGCAGCATTGGCTCTGCCGAGTCCCAAGATTTTGCCTTCCTCCTCTTTCTTTTCTCCTCCCCTTCCTTCTCCTCCTCCTTAGTAGCAGCAGCTTAGCAAATTACAGGCTTTCCCTCTGGCTTACTGGATAGCAGTGGCAGTACAAGCCTTTTCTAGTTTCCAAGGGAGACCGGGTGCTGAGACTGCAGTCTTTCCCAGCAGCCACTTACCTTTTTTGCTATTCATCTCCACACATCTCTTGACCTTCATTCTGCTATGCAGGCCTGCACAAGGAGGTAACAGTCTGTTTTCTTGGAGCTCTCTTTGTCGAAGGGGGCAGAGGGAAAGAGGGAAAGTGGGGTGGTACAGGATAAGGCATATGGAAACAACAGAGTATAAATGCTGTGATTAGGAAAAAGTAGCTCTAAAGTATTCTGTATCTGTGAGCTTGTTTCTATTAACTATAGCTATAGAACTGTCTTAAAGGTGGGGCCCCAGCATTACATCATGCTACTTAAAAGTACCACATATAAAAATGTAAGATTACTATAATATTGCTTCTGGGAAGCATAGAAGAAAAGTAAGAACTTTGAGAAGAAAATGAAATTAGTTGCTTTTAATCTTAACTGATTAGTACATTGCATTCTTGGCAAAATTTTATTAGGTTTATGTTTTAGGTTGGTTGATTTTCAGGTGTAAGGAGATGGCTTGACAATAATGTCCATAATGGATTCTCAGGACTTCTAGATCTATGATGTCCAATATGGTAGTCAGTAGCCATGTGTGGCTTCTTAAATGTAAATTAATTAAAATTAAATTAAAAATTCCTCTGTCACACCAGCCACATTTTAAGTACCCAGTAACTACATGTTACTAGTGGCTACCATATTGGACTGTGTGGTACAACATTTTTATTATCATACAAAGTTCTATTGGACTGTGCTAAAGAACGTGACCTATAGAATATAGGAAATTTAGTATTTGGCCATACCAATGAATAGACATTTTAGTGAGAAGACTTAGAGACCATTTGCCTAGAATCAACATAAATATGGATTCTCCATGGTTTAAAGCTAGATAGAATCTTAAAAACTATAGATTTACCCCTTTATTTTATAAATGAAGCAACTAAATTCCCAAGAGATTAAATGATTCTCATAAGGCCAAACAAGTTATTAATGGCAGAGCTGAAATGAGAACCCAGGTAACTGTTCTTTCTACTGTACCATAGTATTAGCCTCCCATTCTCAATTAGAAACAACAAGGAAAACCTCAACTAAAACCTGTCTGATAGGTCTCTGGCAGCATATAATCAACTATATTCTCCAAAAAAGAATTTAGCCCCTTGTCTTTTTTTACATTTATAGTTTGTTCATGTTCATAGCATGTTGGTGGAAACTTCTAGAAATGTAAAAATCAGTAGAGTGATTATAGCAAACTTTTGGGAAATATCAGGAAGATGCTAAAAGTTTAGTGCAAGATATCCTTGTCCATTAATTCCTATTATTGCTAGATTTGGAAGAAATATCTTGCTACATGAATCCACACTGTTAGAATACTATGGTACTGGGTGAAAGAAACAGTTTTCATTGTGGTGCTGTATAAGAAAAGCTGTACTATAAGTAGATGAACACAGTTATAATCCTGTTATATTGTGACCGTGGGTGAGTATTTTAATGTCTCCTTAGGTCTTGATTGCCTCATCTTCAAAATAGGAGTAAATTTACTATGCCTACCCGAAGTGTTAGAATTAGATCAAATGGCATCTTGAAGTCATAAGGTCTTTAGCCATAGGTTTATGATTCTGTTACTTTCCTAAGTCTTTCCCCACTCCCTGACAATAACTATCTATATGTACTTCCAGGTTGATATCAAAGAAGTTCTTTTTGGAATCCCTGAAAGACCTTTGCCTACATATTCGTATACACAGGGCATAGTGCAGGGAATGACAAACTGTCTTATAAGAACATTAAATATTCTGTAATTAATGACAACAGCATCCTCAGTGGTCAGTAAAAGACATATACTACAAAAGATTTATATAGTATATCTTTTTTAATATAATGTATTTATATGTCATATAATACATAGAGATATCATATAATAAAAGACATATGCTATTGGAGACATCTATGAAAGACATTATTCAACTTGATTCTTTTCCTGTTTGGAGTGAACAATTTAAGAACCCTTCTCTTCCCAACAGATTTGAGATGTAGGACTCTTTAAAATTATTTCAAAAACCAATTTCCAATTGAATTCCAGACAAAAATTTATTTTCGTATCATTCTTGGGAAAGCAGCTTTGTTCTCTCTTTGGAAATTATGGTTATTTCTTTTTCATTCTTCTGCTTAGAGTAGTTTTATTTTACTTAGATAAACCTATGAACCTTCATAGAAAATATTTTTAAGGGAATTAAGACCTTTTTCAAGTGAGGTATTTGTTTCTGCTAAAAATAATTAACGGGAACTCTTAGTAGAGTAGATGGGATGGATATTGTGGCACACCTATCCTTTGCTTATTTTCCAAATTACCACTGGTGACCTTTTCATATGGCTGTGAAAATAAATGTAGTAGTAGGAGTACTGGTTGTGATGATGATGGTAGTGGTGGTAGTGATGGTAGCACCAACTAAGCTGTAGTGGGTACTGTGTGCCAAGTACTGTTCTAAGTGTTTTACATAGGTTTACATTTAATCTTCACAACAACCCTACGAACTATTTTTATATATCTGTTACAGCTACTAAGTCTCAATTGTATAATAAATTTAGATTTAGATTGTTTAAATAACTTATTCATGATCATCTAGCAAGTAAACTGAAGGACTGTGGTACAAACCCGGGCATCTGATTTCCATGCCAGGGTACTTTACCACCTCACTATTCTTGTCAGAAGATATTTTAGGTCTTTTTATTGTTGTTGTTATTTTATTTTGTTTATTTTTTTAATCAATGTGTTTTATTATGATATTGTGGGGTACAGTTAAGGGTTAGGTATACAAATATGCTTCATTCAGGCACCCTTGTTGATAAGAGGTGTCTCCTCATCCCCTAGGTCTTTTATTATTGTTTATTATGAATTTCTTAATATCCATTGGTGATTTGCTAGGTATTTTGCACCATTTCTTGAGACAACATTGGGCCATCTCCAGCATGTGAAGCGGCATTTTATTTATTTATTTTTTTGAATTGGAGTCTCACTCTGTCACCCAGGCTGGAGTGCAGTGGCACACTTATGGTCACCCCAGCTTCAGCCTACTGGGCTCAGGTGATACTTCCGCTTCAGCCTTCCAAGTAATTGAAACTACAGACGCGCACTACCATGCCTGGCTAATTTTTGATTTATTGTAGGGACAACGAAGTCTCGTCAAGTTGCCCGAGCTGGTCTCAAACCCATGGGCTCAGGCAATTTACTTGCCTTGGCCTCCCAGAGTGCTGGGATTACAGGCTGAGCCATCAAGCCTGGCCATGAAGGGGCACTTTAAACTTTAGCAGCAGAACAAAGTATACAAGTATCTGTGAAATCATGCTTAATTCTCTATAATCAATTACTTGAGTACCACTGATTATATAATCTCAAAGTCATAGCAAAAACAATGAAAAATGCCTCCTGCCCTCTAGGAAATATGATAAATGGATATGATCATTATAGGACTTCGGCATCTGAATTTCTTCCCATGCCACTGTGAAAGGGGAATGTTGGGGCTAGTTTTATCTGGATGCTGCAAGACCAGTGGATAAATGGAAAGTCATGGCCTCTATTATGGCTTAGAAGTTTTTATTTCTGTTTTGTGAGCCTATATCTGTCTTCTTTTCATAGCAGTAAAAAATCCTGTAGCTTTCAGACTCATGAATGACTGCAGATGCTCCTCAGAAAGAGCCAGGAGTATTGAGTGTGAGTTTGGTCTAGCAAAGGGATCAGCAATTTTTTTTGTAAAGGATCAGATAGTGAATATTTTGAACTTTGTAGACCATATTGTCTCCATTGTTCTGTAGTTCCAATAAAACTTTATTTACAAAAATGTGAGGCCCGATTTAGCCTTAAGGACCATAGTTTGATGACCCCTCCCCCCGGTCTAGATTTTAGAAAGTAGAAGAACCTAGACTTTATTAAAAACATAGTATGTCCTAAAGGCAATCATGAGTTAAGCACATCACTTCTTGGGAGCCTTGGACTACCCATCTAGATAAAAATCAATGAAAATGTTCCTTCTTCAAAAATATTTACAGTTCAAGTACTGAAGTGGTTTTGGTTTTTATACATATATTTTTAAATAGTAAGACTCATATTTAACACAGATTGCAAAATAATATGTATAATATTTATTTTTAAAAACTATGTATACCATGTAGTTGTTTTTTTTTTTGAGAAGTCTCACTCTGTCACCCAGGCTAGAGTGCAGTGGCATACTCACGGCCACCACTGCTTCGATTTGCAAAGCTAAGGCTATCCTTCTACCTCAGCCTTCCAAGTAGCTGAAACCACAGGCATACGCCACCATACCCGGTTAGTTTTTTGATTTATTGTAGAGACTCGGTCTCACCAAGTTGCCCAGACTGGTCTTTAACCCCTGGACTCAGGTAATCCTCTCACCTCTGCCTCCCAAAGTGTTAGAATTACAGGCATCAGCCACTGCGCCTGGCCCACTATATAGTTATATATGCATACATAAAATCTAGACATGCATACTAAAAAATAAAAATAGGATCATCTCCATGTGGTAGAATTTTTTTTTGGGGGGAGGGTCAGAGTCTTACTCTGTTACCCAGGCTGGAGTGCGGTGGCACGCTCATGGCTACCACAACCTTGACCTGCTGGGCTCAGGCGATCCTTCTGCTTCTGCCTTCCAAGTAGCTGGAATTATAGGCATGCACCACCATGCCTAGCAAATTTTTTTACTTATTGTAGAGATGAGGTCTCCTGTGTTGCCCAGGCTGGCCTCATACTCCTGGACTCAGGCAGTCCTCTTACCTTGGCCTCCCAAAGTGCTGGGATTGCAGGCGTGAGCCACTGTACCTAGCCCATGTGGTAGAATTTCAATTGATTTTTGTTATATTTTTGTTATGTTTTTGTCTGTTTTCTATTTTTTTCTATGAAAACCATGTGTGATTTCAAATATTTAAGATTCCAAGTCAGGTAAAACCTTTTTGATCTTACCTACCATTCCTATTTTTTGCTAGCTCAATTTCTCTCATTCAATAAAACTCTCTAGAGTAGGCAGTGGGATAAGGGTGAACCTTTCTTTTGCTATGACTTTTACTCAGTCTCCAAAGAAGAAATTATAATCAATAATTAAGTATAATAGTAGTACTATATATGTTTTGCATGTAGAAATGACATATGAGTAGTCTTGATGGTTAACCCAGACAGAACTTCATGGGAAGTTAGTTCTCACCAATTCCAGTATCTGGACTACTGCTTTGCAAGTTGTAGGACTTAATTTTTTAAGTTTACTCAGAGGAGAAGAATATATTAAGGAAGGACTCAAGTCTTCCAAACTATGGTGGGTTGATACATATATTGGAATTCACTCATCCACGTTGAGGGAAATGTCAACTATTAAAACATTGTCTGATTTGGGACTTCTGCTTTAGGCTAAGGCATATTTCACTTTAGACAAACTCTCTCATTGAAAATAACTGAGAAAACTGGTTAATTTTAAGAAAAAAAATATTTGAAGGCATCGGAGAGTTATTAAGAAAGTAAGGACTTGAGGGATCATGATCCTGGAGAGAAGGAAATCATAAAAGTTTGAACCCAACATCTGGCTATGTTTTTCCCTTTGAGGCATTTGCTGCTGATTAGTGAAGATGTAGTTATGTGGCTAAGAAACTGGGCAAGGCATTCAGTAGTTTCATGGGACTGAGGAAACAAAAATTGGAGATAAGGAAGAGAGCCCAGTAGACTTTCATTTAGAACCACAGAAGGGCTTCATTCTAAGACCTTACCAGAAGTAGACCAGCCCTTGCAAAGACAAAGCCTAGCCTCCTATAAGTTCAGTCTCAAAGTTGATTAAGGTATTTTGCCTCAGCCCCATGATTCTCAAAGTGTGGTCTTCAGGTCAGCAGTGTCATCTGATAGCGAATTAAAAATGCAAATTCCAGACCTACTAAGCTAGGACCTCTGAGGGTGTGATGCCTAGAAATTTGTATTTTACAAGACCGCCAAATGGTTCTGATACAAGTGAAAGTTTGAGAACCACTTCCTTAGCCTAACTGCCAGAGAAAAGAATATCCTCTCTAAAAGATGACAACAGAGCCACAAATTATCACTCACTGCGTTTTTTTATTAAATATGTCTGATGTTAATTCAAAAATTAGCAGGCATGCGAAGAAATAAGACCAATTTACCAAAAGACCAAAAGAAAAAATAGATAATAGGTATAGATCTAGATATTAATATTATCACACATGGACTTTAAAATAATTATGATTAATATGTTCAAGAAAAAAAAAAGATAGACAACTGTAATCAATTAAAAGCCCTCAAGTGGAAATTCTCGAACTAAAAAATAAAATAACAAATTAAGAAACTCAGTTGGTGAGTTTTGTAATACACCAGCTAAAGAAATGATTAGTGAATTGAAAGAGTGGGCAGTAGAAATATCCAAAAAGAAAGCCAGAGAGATAAAAGGATGGAAAATACAGGAAAAGCATAATAAAAAGTAGATTGAGACCAATAATGTCTAACATATGTGTTTGGAGTCCTAAAAGAAGAGAAGAACTAGCTACATTTTTCATGGAACACCATTTTTACTTCAAAGCATGACTAATGAATTTTGGGGGTTTTATTTTTAGTCAGAGTTTCATTCTGTTGCCCAGGCTGGAGTACAGTGGCATGCTCACGACCACCATGCAGTCTTGACCTGCTGGGCTCAAGCGATCCTTCCACTTCAGCCTTCCAAGTAGCTGGAACTACAGGCACATGCCATTACGCTCGGCTAATTTTTTCATTTATTGTTAGAGACGTCATCTCGCCATGTTGCCAAGGCTGATCTCAAACCCTTGGGCTCAGGCAATCCTCTCAACTTGGCCTCCCAAAGTGCTGGGTTTACAGGTGTGAGACACTGGGTTTGGGCAACTAATGGTTAAACAGTAGTTGCTCAGACTTGGGTATTTGGCAGACATTTTCTTGAAATGAACAAAGTAAACCTGTCAAGTGTTTGTTGCCAATTAAAAATTTAACCTTTCAAGCAGAAATTAGAATTTTAAAAAACTTGTCTGCCACTCTGAAATATATTGACAGCTTCCCAATATTTAAAGACTGTTCTGGGATCAAAGGTATATCAAACATACTTTTGGCCTGGCTTGGTGGCTCAGCCTGTAATCCCAGCACTTTGGGAGGCGAAGGCAAGTGGATTGCCTGAGCCTGCGGGTTCGAGAACAGCCCGGGCAACTTGACAAGACTTCATCTCTACAACAAATCAAAAACTAGCTGGGCGTGGTAGCATGCGCCTGTAGTTCCAGCTACTTGGAAGGCTGAGGCGGAAGGATTGCCGGAGCCCAGCAGGTAGAGGCTGCAGTGGCTGGAGCGTGCCACTGCACTCCAGTCTGGGAAACAGTGAGACTCCAACTCAAAAAAAAAAAAGACATACTTTTTCTATTATTATATTATGAAGTGTGTCAATATTGGGAAGATCATAACCAGGTGCACCAATATTTTACAAATGACTAATGAAGATATGATGTTACAAAATCATGCATGAGTAAGAAGATTCTTTTAAAGCACAAGATAGGCCCATGGATTTCAGTATAACAGAATATCAAAAGTTTGTTTAAGGTTCTACATTATAATTAACCACCACTTGTGTTTCGGTGTAGTATCAAAGAAAAATATCCATAATTATCTGAAAAAGCTATCACAATACTCATTGCTTTTTCCAATTACATATCTGATCAATGCTAGGTATTCTTTATGTATTTTAACCAAAATAATTATTGATTGTAGAAGCAGATATGAGAATCCTGCTGTCTTCTATTAAGTCAACATTAAAGGAAATTTGCAAAAATGTAAAACAATGCCATTCTTTTTACTAATTTTTTGTTTTGGAAAATATGGTTATTTTTCATTAAAATGTTAATGATGTTAAAATGTACTAGTGCTATTATTTTCATTTTTTCTCTATTTAACTGACACATAGTTGTACATATTTATGGGGGTAAAATTTGATACTTCAATGCATATCTGTTGTATAATGATCTAATGGAAGTATTTAGTGTATCTATCACTTCATGCATTTATCATTTCTTTATGGTGAGAATATTCAAAAGTGTCCCTTCTAGCTATTTTGTATTATACAGTATTTTACTGTTAACCACAGAGCACCAGAATTTATTTCTCCTATCTAGTTGTAGCTTTGAACCCATAGACCAACCTCTTCTATCCCTTCTCTCCCCACTCTCCACCTCATTATCTGGTAACTACTGTTCTAATCTCTGCTTTTATGATATCACCCCCTCTTTTTTAAAAAAATATTTCACTTATGAATGAGACCATACATATTTATCTTTCTTTTTCTGGTTTATGTTTAACATGATTCATCTATTTTGTCACAAATGACAGGATTTTTTTCATTCTTTTTTATGGCTGAACAGTACTTTATTCTGTACATAGAAATTTTCCTTACTCATTCTTCTATTTTTGAGTACTTATGTTGATTCCATATCTTGGTTATTGTAAATAGCTCTGTCATAAACATGAGAGTGCAGATAGCTCTTCAATATACTGATTGCCTTTCCTTTGAAGACATACCCAGTAGTGGGATTGCTAGATTAAATGGTAGTACTATTTTTAATTTTTGAGGAAACTCCATGCTATTTTCCATAATAACTGTACTAGTTTACATTCCTACCAACAGTTAGTGCTTCCTTTTCTTCATATCTCTGCCAATATTTGTTTTCTTTTGTCTTTTTGATAATAGCCATTCTAACTGGTGTGAAGGTGATAATACCTTATTGTGGTTTTGATTTGTATTTCCCTAATAATTAGAGATGTTGAGCATTTTTCCATATACCTGTTGACCATTTGTATGTTTTCTTTAGAAAAATGTTTATTAAGGTCTTTTGGGCCAGGTAAGGTGGTATCAATAAATACAGTACAGAACTGTAAATGTATTCTTCGTTATGATTTTCTCAATAACAATTTCTTTTCTCTATCTTACTGTATTGTAAGAATACAGACTTAAGCCTATTATCCCAGCACTTTGGGAGGTCAAGGAGAGAGGATTGCCTGAGCCCAGGGCTTCTAGACTAACCTGGGCAACTTGGTGAGACTTTGTTTCTACAATATATCAAAAAATAAGCCAGGCATAGCACGTGCCTGTAGTTCCAGCTACTTGGCAGGCTGGGGCGGAAGGGTCGCCTGAGCCCAGCAGGTTGACGCTGAGGTGACTGTGAGTGTGCCACTGCAATCCAGCCTGGGCGACAGAGTGAGACTCTGACTCAAAAAAAAAAATCTTTTACCCATTTAAAAATCTTATTTTGGTTTTTTTTTGCTTTTAAGTTTCTTATATATTCTGGATGTCAATCCCTTGTCAGATGTATAGTTTGCAAATATTTTCTCCCATTCTGTAGATTGTCTCTTTACTCTGTTAATAGTTTCCATTACTATGCAAAAACTTTTAATTGATGCAATCCCTTTATCTGTTTTTGCTTTTGGTACCTGTACTTAGGAGGTCTTTCTTAAAATGTCCTTGAGCAGCCCAATGTTATAAAGCATTTTCCCTATATTATCGTCTAGTAGTTTCATTGTTTTGGGTTTTACATTTAAGTCTTTAATCCATTTTTTGTTGTTTTCTGTATATGGTAAAAGTTAAGGATTTAATTTCATTCTTAGGCATGTGATGTTCCATTTTCCCTGCAGCCTTTATTGAAGAGACTGTTGTTCCCTCAGTGTGTGTTCTTAGCACTTTTGTTGAAAATCAGTTGACTGTGGTTGTGTGTATTTATATCTGGCTCTCTGTTCTGTTCCACTGATCTATTTGTCTGTTTTTATGCAAGTATTAGGCTGTTTTTGTTACTATAACTTTGTAGTATATTTTTAAGTCTGGTAGTATGATGCCTTGTTCTTTTTGCTCAGGGTTATTTTGGCTATTTAGGTTTTTTTCAGTTCTATATGAATTTGGGTTTGCCTTTTCTGTTTCTGTGAAGAATGTCATTCGTATTTTAATAGGGATTGTATTAAATCTGTAAATCGCTTTGGGTAGTGTGGCCATTTTAACAATCTTAATTTTTCCAAGCCATGAGCATGGGATAGCTTTTCATTTATTTGTGTACTCTTCAATTTCTTTCATCAAAATTTTATAGCTTTCAGTATAAAGGCCTTTTATCACCTTGGTTAAGTTTATTCCTAGATATTGCGGGTGTGTGTAACTACTGTATATGAAATTGTTTTCTTAGCTTCCTCTCAGATAGCTCCTATTGGTGTGGAGAAATGCTACTGATTTTCATATGTTGACTTTGTGTCCTGCAACTTTCCTGGATTTGTTTATCAATTTAAACACTTTTTTAGTGGAGTTTTAAAGTTTTTCATATACAATAGACCTTTGAACAATGTGGGGGTTAAGGACATCAGCCCCCGCTCCACAGTTAGAAACCTACATATAACTTTTGACTCTGCAAAAACGTAGCTACTAATAGCATTCTGTGGACTGGAAGTCTTCCCAATAGTATAGTATGTGTCAAGTAACTCATATTTTGTATGTCACATGTATTATATATTGTATTCTTTTTTTTTTTTTTTTTTTTAGTTGGAGTCTCACTCTGTAAACCTTGTCACTTAGGCTGGAGTGCAGTGGCATGCTGATGGCCACCACAGCCTCAAACTGCTGGGCTCAGGTGATCCTTCCTCCTTAGCCTTCCAAGTAGCTGGACCTACAGGAACATGCCACCACACCTGGCTAATTTTTTGATGAGGTCTCACCAAGTTGCCCAGGCTGATCTTGAACCCCTGAACTCAGGCAATCCTCTCGCCTCAGCCTCCCAAAGTGCTGGGATTACAGGCTTGAGCTTGTATTCTTGCAGTACAACAAGCTAGAGAAAAGAAATTGTTATTAAGAAAATCATAAGGAAGAGAGACATTTACAGTTCTGTACTGTATTTATTGATACCATAAATTTATGTCATCTGTTTACAAGATTAAGCGTCTGTCTGAAATTGGCAGGCAGTTGCTGCTGCAGACCTCATTCTACATATCAAGCAACTCAACTTTTTTGTTACTTTAAAAAAAAAAAAAAAGCTTTTTTCTGCTTCTTGGGAGCACTTCCAGCATCACTAGTGGCCCTTTGTATGGGTTCCGTGATGTTATTCAAGTTTTGCAGAATTGACCAAACATAATGAAAAATACACAAGGACTGCAAGAGATCACTTTTTACTGCAATAGGCAATTTACTGGAGACAAAGTACTCGTGGAGATGATAGCACTACAAAGTTTTTAAGTGGGTATTTGCAACACTTGAGCTCACTGTAATAGTAACAGGAGGTAGGTACAAAATTATTACAGTGGTACAGTATGTACTGCAGTTAATTTTATGCAGTTATGATTCAGTACTGCATTTTTACATTTGTTTACATTTCTCTTTTTTTTTTTTTGAGTTGGAGTCTTACTCTGTCACCCAGGCTGGAGGGCAGTGGCCGCTCCCGGCCACCGCAGCCTCAACCTGCTGGGCTCCATCAATCCTTCCGCCTCAGCCTTCCAAGTAGCAGGAACTACAGGCGCACACTACCACACCCGGCTAATTTTTTGATTTATTGTAGAGATGAGGTCTCACCAAGTTGCCCAGGCGGGTCTCAAACTCGCAGTACATTTCTCTTGAATGCAAATGATACCATATATGGTCTATATGTATTTGTGTGCATAAGTATTGATAAATATTAATTTTTTATGATATATTTGTGTATATTTTATGGTAGTATATGTAGATAGACTAGTATCTATACATATTTTATGCATTTATGACATACTTTCTTAATTTTTCCAATATTTCTAGGATACATGGTTTAGTCTGTTGTTTTTTTTTTCAAATTGTTGCCAATCTTCAAAAAATTTCCAATATATGTATTTATCTTTAAAATTCATGTCTAAGTGGACCCACACAGTTCAAACCATGTTGTTGAAAGGTCAACTATATAAGATCTAGTCAGATGTAAGCAGAGACAATTTGACTTCTTCCTTTCTCACTTTGCTACCTTTTATTTCTCTTGCTTAATTGCTCTGGCTAGGACTTGCAATTCTCTGTTGATTAGAAGTGGTGAAGTGGGTGTCCTTGTCTTATTCCTAATCTTAGAGGAAAAGCTTTCAGCTGCTTTTCATTCATAATGATGTTAACCTTTATTGCGCTGAGGTACCTACTTTCCACTCCTCATCTGCTTATGGCTCACGTCATGAAGAGAGGCTGAATTTTTTTCAAATGCTTTTTCTAATCCTGTTACTGTGACAACATGGTTTCTGTCTTTTTCTCTGTTAGTATGGTATGTCACATTTATCAATTTGTATACTTCAAACCTTCACCTGGGGTGAATCCTACTTTGTCATAGGGAATGATCTTTTTAATGTGCTGTTGCACTCAGTTTGGATTCTTGTTGAAATGTTCTATCCTTGCCTGGTTTTGGAATCCAAGTAGGGCTGGCCTCCTAAAATGAGTTTGAAAGTATTACCTTCTCTTCAGTTTTCTGGAGTAGTTTGAGAAGAATTGGTATTTGTGCTTTAACTGTTTGGAAGAATTCAGCAGTGAAGCCAACAGATCCTGGGTTCTTTGATGGAAATCTTTTTTATTACTTACTCAATTTCCTTACTCATTATTGGTCACTGTTCAGATTTTGTATTTCTTCTTGATTTAATCTTGATGGTTGTATGTGTCCAATCATTTATCCTTTTTTTTTCGTGTTACCAAATTTGTAGGCCTATAGTTGTTCATAAGTCTCTTATTATCTTTTGTATTTCTGTGGTAATAGTTGTAATGTCTCCTTTTTCATCTCTGATTTTCTCATATCACTTTTAATTTCTTTATTGACTTGGTTGTTTGGGAGTATGTTGTTTAATTTCTATGTATTTGTAAAGTTTTTTGTCGATTTTTAGTTTTATGTCATTTTGATTACAAAAAATGCTTGATATGATCTCTGTCTTCTTAAATTTGTTAAGATTTGTTTTGTGGGTCTCACATAATTTATTCTAGAGAAGGATGCATGTGCAACTGAGAAGACTGTGTATTCTGTAACTGTTAGATGGAATGTTCTATAATTATCTGTTCAGACCATTTACTTTATGTTGCAGTTTAAATCTGAATTTTTTGTTGATTTGTGTGTGTGTGTGTGTGTGTGTGTGTGTCTAGATGATCTTTTTATTATTGAATGTGGGACACTGAAGTTTCCTACTGTTATTGTATCACAACCTATCTCCCTCTTTAGGTCTAATAACATTTGCTTTATATATCTAGATCTCTGGTGCTGGGTGCATATATATTTACAATTTTTATATCCCTTGTTGAATGAATTCCTGTATCATTATATAATGACTTTATTTTTCTCTTTTTACAGTCTTTTACTTAAAGCTTATTTTATCTAATATAATTATGGCTACTCCTGCTTGCTGTTGATTTCCATTTGCATGGAATATACTTATCCATTCCTTTAATTTTAGTCTATATTTGTTTTTAATGGTGAGGTGAGTCTCTTGTAGGCAACATATAGTTGGGTCTTATATTTTATTCCTTTGGCCACTTTATATATTTTAATTGGAAAATTTAATACATTTACATCAATCTTACTATTGATAGATAAGGACTTACTCCAACCAGTTTGTTAGTTGTTTTCTGGTTGTTTTATAGATTCTTTGTTCCTTTTCTCCCCTCTTATTTACCTCTGTGGTTTGGTGGTTTTCTGTGGTGCTAAGCTTTGTTTCTTTCTCATCTGTGTCTCTGCTGTAATTTCTTTTTTTCTTTCTGGGGCTAACTTAAGAATCTTGTAGTTATAATACACTATTTTAAGCTAATAGCAACTTAACTTTTGTTGCAAAAAAATACTAGACTTCTTTTCAATTTCGATTTTGTTGCCTTAATTTACTTCTTTAAAAAAAAATCTGTGGTGTGTTCCTTAGCTACTAATTGTACCTGTTGTAGTTTTTGACCATTTTGACTTTAAACCTTCATACTAGAGGACTGAGGGATTTACATAGCATTATTATGTCACTGGGGTATTCTGAGTTTGATTTATGAACTCATCTCTACTGGTGAGTTTTATACTTTTACATGTTTTTATGACACTAATTATCATCCCTTCATATCCAGTTATAGCACTCCCTTAAGCATTTCTTGTAAGACTGTTCTAGTGATAAATTTTCTCAAGTTTTACTTGTCTGGAAAGATCTTTATTTCTCTCTCATTTCTGAGGGAAGTTTTGTTAGCTATAGTATTCTTGGCTGACAGGCATTCCTCCTTTTCTCAGCACTTTGAATATATCATCTCATTCTTTCCTGGCCTGCTAGATTTCTGCTAAGAAGTCCAGAAGGACAGGGCTGCTGATGAACTGATTGTCACGCTGTACACAGGCATGGCAGGACTGTAAAACTCTGTAATGGTCTGTCTTGGGGACAGGGCTACCACCAGCCTGGCTGTCAGGTCAGGTGGTTGTGTGTGGCTGCAGCTGGGTCAGGTGACTCTGCAGCAATCTGAGGGGTCGGACCACTGTAGGACTGGTTGTTGGTCTGGGCATGGGTATATGTGGACTCGGCAAGCCAGTTGACTGTGCAGTGTGGGTGTCTTCCAGCATGGTCATCTGTTAGGCAACTTTCCCACTATACAGGTTTGCTTGTTTCCTTGAAAGGGGAGGGGGGTTCAGATGCTGGGATCTTGGTCATTCTATCTGGCTTAGGCTTCAGATAGTGGTGTCATAGTACTACAGACACCTGTATAGATATGGTAGAATGATGGCCGGTGCCTCAGGGATAGAAGAAGTCAGTGGCTGCTGGCCCCTAGGCAGAATGTACTCTAGTAGTGGGTCTAGTTTCAAGGTGGCACTGAGTAGTAGCAGCTTAGGTTGTGAGGGTTGAGGGGTGCTCAGAGTGGTCTCCTACTCTTAGGCAGTACAACTACTTGAACACCGAGCTGCTTTCCAAGCTGAGTTCAGGGCCTGTACTGAGCTTTTCTATAACAAGGATTTCTGGCATTTATGGTGGCAATGAGGAGGACCATTGGTGATCTCCAGCTTACCTTTTCCTCTTAAGATGTCTCCATTGACTCTAAGCTGATCATGGTAGAAGAGACAGTATGGCAGAGGCAGAATGCTTTGCTTGCCACTCTATGATGCGATGCTGGGCTTTCATGCTTCACAGGGCTTTTACCATTCCCACTGTGCTCTCCAGCATACTTTCTCAGTTATTTTAGTTGAAGTATAGTTTTTTCATTGTTTTGGTCCCTTTTTGTAAGAAGAATGAACTTTAGGTAACTCTAGTTAGCCATTCTGCCAACATCATTTCATCTTATCTAGGGCTTTTATTTTTAAAGGAGTTAATACATGTATACATATTTTTATATTCTCAATTTTAATTTCTAATAAGGTAAATATTAATGGATATATCCCCATGTAAACAAAAGCTCTTTGGGGGCCTTAGTAATTAAAAAAAATATTAAAGGGTCCTGAGACCAAAAAAAAAAAAAAATTGAGAATTACTGCTATAGATATTAAAATAGCAATTAAAATATATTCTATGGATATTACAATTTTATGCCACTAAATATGAAAATGTGGATAAAATGAAAAATTTCTTGAAAAACAATTACCATAACAAAGCATAAAACCGTCTAATAACTCTATTACAGAAATCAAACCCATTATTTAAAACCTTCCCACAAAGAACACTCTAAACCCAGATGGATTGATTGATGAACTCTTCTAATTATTTCCGGAGGGAATCAAATCTTGCACAAATTCTTATAGAAAATAGACAAGTATAGATCAATCCCAATTTTCATAACCTCAATTCACAAAGCAGGCCAGGATGTGACAAAAAAGGAAAATTGCAGTCCAGCTTCTTTCATGAACATTGTTGTAGGAATTTTGAGCTACATAATAGCAAATATACATATAAACAAATCCACATAAAAGCTTGACCAAGTTGAGCTTGTATCAAGAACTTAATGTTTAATCATTCAAAAATTATTTAGTGTACCTGGGCGCAGTGGTTTGCACCTATAATCCCAGCACATTGGGAGGCTGAGGTGGAAGGATTGCTAGAGACCAGGAGTTCAAGTCCAGCCTGAGCAACATAACACGACCTTGTCTTTACAAGAAATGAAAAAATTTCATGGTGGTGCATGCCTGTAGTCCTAGCTACTCAAGAGGCTGAAGTAAGTGAATCACTTGAGCCCAGGAGTTTGAGGTTGTAGGGAGCCATGGTTTCACCACTGCACTTCAGCTTGCATGACAGAACAAGACCTTGTCTGTTTAAAAAAAAAATAGTCAAGGTAATTTATATTATAAACAGAAAAAAGTAGAAAAGCAATAATCTCAATACATGGGAGAGAATAGCATGTGATAAAGCTCAACACACAGTAGTGATTAGCCTACTTTTTATAGGAATAGAAGCTAATTGCTTTAATTTGATGAATGGTATCTGCAGAAATCTTACAGCAAACATTACATTTAATGGTAAAATGCTGATAGCATTCTCTCCAATGGCAGGGGGGACTACACAGTATGGATACTATTACCACTGCTTTTCTTTTCTTGTCTTGTCTTTCTTTTTTTGTGTTGAAGTCTCACTCCGTCGTTCAGGCTGGAGTGCAGTAGCACACTCACAGCCACCCCAGCGTCAACCTGCTGGGCTCAGGCAATCCTTCTGCAACCTTCCAAGTAGCAGGAACTTCAGGTGCATGCTACCATGCCGGGCTAATTTTTGGATTTATTGTGGCAATGAGGTCTTGCCAAGTTGCCCAGACTGTTCTCGAACCCATGGGCTCAGGCAATGCTCTCACCTCAGCCTCCCAAAGTGCTGGGATTATAGGCTTGAGCCACCACGCCCAGCCACCACTGCTTTTCAGTATGTCCTTGAGGTTCTAGCCAAAGCATTAAGGCAAGAAAAGAAATAAAAATTGTAAAAATAGGGAAAGAAATTATTGAGGAAATAATTCTGCATGAACAGTGATACATTTACAAACAAGGTAGTCACCCCTTATCCACAGAGAATACATTTCAAGTCTCCCAATGGATACCTGAAACTGCAGATAGTACAAAATTCTATTATATATTATGTTTTTTCTATAATAAGCATCTATGATAACGTTTAATTTATAAATTAGGCATAGTAAGGGATTAACAGTAACTGATTATAAAACAAAACCATTATAATAAAATGTCAGCATCACTACTCTTATACTTTGGGGCCATTATAAAGTAAAAGAAGGGCTATTTGAACACAAACACTGTGATACCTACCACAACAGTCAACCTGATAACCCAGGTGGCTACTAAGTAACTAATCAGCCAGTAGCATGTACAGTACAGACACATTGGACAAAGGGATGATTTATATCTTAGGAGGGACAGAGTGGAACAATATGAGATTTCCTCACCCTACTCAGAACAGTGTACAATTGAAAATTTATGAATTGTTTATTTCTGGAATTGTCCATTTAATATTTTCAGACTGGAGTTGACCGCAGGCAGTGGAGACCACAGAAAGCAAAACCACAGATAAGAGGCGACTATTGTAATAGCTTGGATGCTGTCATGTTTACTGATGGCTGACAGCATTCCTATCATTTTGACTTTGCCCAAGTTCATTCCTGGAGTGTAGAAATTCCTTCAGTATGTGGAAGCACCTTGTCATTTCTCAAGTACATGTAGCAAAGTTTTTGCTTTTGCTATTGCTTTTCTTTCTCTGCAGATCCTATCTGACTCCTGTACGGGATGAGGAAGCAGAGTCTTTACGGAAAGCACGCTCCAGACAAGCTCGGCAGACTCGAAGGTCTACTCAAGTGAGTGTGACTTTTTTCCCCATTTTGTTTATCTATCTTTCCATTGGAGCTACAATTTTTTTTTGAGTTGGTGTCTCACTCTGTGCCCAGGCATGATCACAGCCACCATAGTCTTGACCTGCAGAGCACAGGTGATCCTTCTGCCTCAGCCTTCCAAGCAGCTGGAACAACAGGTGTGCGCACCCATGCCTGGCTAATTTTTTTATTTATTGTAGAGTCGAGGTCTTGTCAAGTTGCCCAGGCTGGTCTCAAACCCCTGGACTCAGGCAATCCACTCACCTCCACCTCCCAAAGTGTTGGGATTATAGGTATGAGCCCAGCAGAGGTACAGTTTAAAAACATGAAAATGTCCATGTTCAACTCTTGATTAAAAAAAAAAAACACTAGAATGAGCACCTTATTCCAACCACTATATAAAAAGTTTTCACTATGTTAAATCTTACACAACATAGAATAAGATTAATTTAATTTATAACTGTATCTACCCACTCTCACCTCTATTCTTCCAGATTCAGAGCAGGTTTATCTCCTTTCCTTCACAAGGCTAATAATTCTACTGGTCTTAAAGACCTTAAGAATCCCTATACCCCTACTTCATTTTAAGAATCCTTAAGAGAACAGTTTAGCAGTTTCTCAAAATTTTAAACATAAAATTATCCAGAAGTTCTACTATTAGGTATATACTCAAGAGAAATGAAAACATATCTGTATAAAACTTGTATATGAATGTTCATAATAGCCAAAAAGTAGAAACAACCCAAGTGTCTGTTAAGGAATGAATAAACAAAATGTGATATATCCATACAGTGGAATATCATTTGGGAATACAAAGGAATGAAGTACTGATACATGCTACAACGTGGATGAACTTTGAGAAAACATTATGCTAGGAAGCGAGACACAAAAGATATCGTATATTATATGATGACATTTATGTGAGTGTTCCAAATAGGCAAATGCAAACAGAAAATAGATTTGTGCCAGAGAAATGGGAAGTGATAACTAATCGTTGTTTGGTTGCTTTTTGGGGTGATGAAAATGTTCTGAAATTAGATAGTCATTATGGTTGCATAATTGTGTGAATATGCTAAAAACCAAGGAATTTTCTATTTTAAAAGGATGCATTTTATTATATGTGGATTATATTTTAATAAAGATGTTGCCCTCAAAAAAGGAGCCACTGAAGCAGTTTACAGAAAAGTATTAGATAGTCTATATTACGTGTTGCAAAAATCACCATCCAGAGAGTTGATGGGAGTGATATATAGAAGTATGTTTGCCAAGCCTGGAGGCAAGAAAACTTGCTAGGAAGCTGTTAATAGTAGTCCAAGCTTGAAATGATAAGGGCATGAACACAAGTTGTAATGGCAATGAGAATGGAGAGAAGGCTAAGAATGAGTTATTTAAGGAGGTAGAGAAAGAACCCTTGAAACAGATTGAAAAAGAGCAGCCAGAGAGGTGAAAAGAAAACCAGAAAATAGTGGCAGCATGGAAGTGAATGAAAAGTCTATTTCCAATGAAAAGGAGAAGCTCAGTAGTTTAAAATGCTACAGAGGTCAAATAAGAAAGTTGATGACCAGAAAAGAGACATTATACACAGTAGCAGAAACATTTGTGTTGTCTTTCCTGACCCCTCCCAAAGTGAGCCAAATATTCTTCCTTTTTTTTTTTTTTTGCTTGATTATTATTTGTCTTTTTTCCCTATTAGAATATGATCTCCATGAGGACCAAGACTGACTATATATATTTGGGGTTTATTGTGATAAAATATACATAACATAAGATTTACTGTTTTAAGTGTGCAGTTTAGTGGCATTGAATACATTTACAATGTTATGTAACCATGGCCACTATTCATCTTTAGAATTTTCTTCCTCTTCCCAAACTGAAATTCTATCCATATATAATTGCTCCTCATTTCCTTTGGCACCCACCATTCTACTTTCTGTCCTATTAATTTGACTACTCTAGGAACCTCATGTAAGTGGAATTATACAGTATTTGTCCTTTATGACTATCTTATTTCACTTAGTATAATGTTATCAAGGTTCATCCAAGTCGTAGCTTATGTCATAATCCCTGTCTTTTTAAGGCTGAATAATATTCCATGCTATGTATATACCACATTTTGTTTATCCATTCATCTGTCAGTGACACTGGATTGCTTCCACCTTTTTAGTTATTTAATGATGCCATGAAAATGGCTATACAAATACCATCCAGAAAATCTGTTTTCAGTTCTTTTGGGTGTAAACTCAGAAGTGGGATTCACTGGGCCATATGATAACTCTATTTTTAATTTTTTAAAGAGACTCCTATACTTTTTTCCATAGTGGCTATACCATTTTACATTCCCATCAACAGTGCACAAGTATTCTGATTTCTCCACATTCTCACCAATATATGTTTTTTGCTAGTAGCTGTGCTAATGGGTGTGAAGAAGACTGACTATATTTTTGTTAATCATTTTTCCCTCCAGCATACAGGAAATAGAAAATCAGTGTATTTATTAAATAAATACATGAATGAGAAACAAATGGTAGGGAAATCTAAACTGCTCTGGATCTATTTCAAGTTTGTTTATGAAGGCATGGAAAAAGATGGGAAGTTGCTAAAGGGCAACATAGAATTAAAGGTGGAAGAGACCGGGACACAGAAGTATTTTGTGGGGAAAGTTTCAGTATGTTGGGCATTGTGATTCACATCTGTAATTCCAGCACTTTGGGAGGCAGAGGTGAGAGGATTGCCTGAGTCCAGGGATTCAAGACCAGCCTGGGCAACTTGGCAAGATGTCGTCTCTGCAATAAATAAAAAAAAGTCTCACTGGGTGTGGTGGCATGTGCCTGTGGTTCCAGCTCCTTGGAAGACTGAGACAGAAGGATCACCTGAGCCCAGCAGTTAGAGGCTGTGCTGGCCTTGAGCGTGCCACTGCACTCCAGCCTGAATGACATAGTGAGATTCTGACTCAAAAAAAAAAAAAAGATGCAGTGAAAGGTCCATGTCAGATCTTTGAAATTCTTAAATTATGTACATAATTTTTGAGAAGATACTATAATATTAGATTCTCAAAGGGACCACTGACTCCCAAAAGAAAGTAAAACTCAAACTCCTTAGCATGGCATACAAGATCCTTGGTTTTTCTTTCTATGAGTAAAGTTAAGTTTCTTGTGCTAAAGAAAACCTCATTCTGCTTTCCTAAATTCTGCTATCCTCATTTTCCCCTCCCTCTCCCAACTTCCCTTTCTTTGTTGTATGTTTCACCTTTGTTAAATTACCTACAGATTCCCGAATCATCTATGGCCTCTCTTGTTTCTGTCTCTTGCCTAGGCTCCCTGTGCCTATAATGCTTTCTCCCTCCCTACTACCCAAAGCTCTTTCTCTTTTTTTTCTTTGCTCTTCAAAACCCATGTTTAATACTCCTGTTATGTATTCCTGTGTTTCTGTCTTAAAACTTACATTCTCTCATCATACTCATCTGTTTTCTTATCAAAAAATTTCTTGACTAATTATTTGATATATCTTTGTAGGTCTAATGCCTAAAGACACTTAATTATTTATTAAGAGACTGAGTGAATAAATGAATAAATAGTAAAAAGGGGAGGGGGAAGCAAGTTGTAAATGTGATAACTGATCAACTACCTTTCAGCCTTGGAATGTCTTTCTTAGAATTCGAGTACATGATTACTTGTGTTAGAATCAGCTCACTCTCTTTATAACTCCTTTTCTTCCTTCTCCTGCAGGTGTCTCATTATTGCTTGTTGTACCTATGACCCTGGTGGGGGTGGACATGAATTGTTGGAACATTTCTGTATGATTTCTAGAGTTCCTTGGGAATTGATGTTAGAGAAAAACTAGTCTAGGGATTTGGGGAGATTTTTTTTTTTTAATTGTTTTTCTGCCCTGACTCTGAATTTTTACCTTGTTGAGCTTGGTTTTTCTTTCTATGAGTAAAGTTAAGTTTCTTAGTGTTTGCTGTTCAGAGAATCTCTGTTGGTAATCATTTGATCTTAGGAGGATAGAGAGCTTTCAAATAAAGATATTGAGAACTATTTGGTATGGAGTAAGTACATCTATAATAGACTGACATCAGTGTTGGTCTATTTTCTGGAAATCAAATTGGAAAAGCTAAAGTATTATGCTCAAAATGTACCTAGATTCAAGCCTGGGTTCTTTGCACACTGAGGTGCATATTTTAAGCAATGCATTGCTTGAAATGTCCTCATTATGCATTTTGGGAGCTTCATTTGAGATTTAGTAACTTTTAGATATTTTTGGGAATAACCCAACTCAACTATCAAGAGTTATTTCATGGTTAGTGTGAAACTGCTCTGATCTTGTTATATCTTTCCAGGGTGTTACCCTAACGGACCTTCAAGAAGCAGAAAGGACTTTCAGCCGGTCAAGGGCAGAGAGGCAAGCTCAGGAGCAGCTTAGTGAGAAGCCCATAGACACTGAAGGTCTTGAGGGGAGCACTGAAAAGTGTGAGCCTTCAGCTGTCCCAGCAAAGGAAGCTGTGGAGGGCCAACAGCCCTGGGACAAGAGTTTGGATAAAGAGGTGAGCTCTTTTTTGCTGGCATGTATTGTGCTAAAAGCAAAGTAATTAATTTGGACAATCTCTCATTCACTGATAATTCAAGTGCTAAATTCTGCCTTGTAGTAGACAGCGCACTATGGCTGTCTTTAGTTGGCAAACATATGCAACAAAGGATTTAGAGAATGTCAGTCCTTAAGTGTACTCTTTTTTTCCCCCTGGGAGTTAAGTAATGCTTTTTAATAAGTGTCTTTTTATTCTAAAAAGGGAGGTCATAGTATAATAAAAATGCAAGTAAAAACGTAATCATTTATTGAGTGTATATACTAGGCACTATTTTAAGTATTTCATATGTATTAACTTATTTAATCCTCAAAACAACCTTTGAGGTAGATATTACTATCCTTATTTTATATATGAGGAAATGGAGTCACAGAGAGGTTACATAACTTGCCCAACAGCTAAGAAGTTCAAGCAAGACTTTGAACATAGGCAGTCTGACTCCACAACTTGCTCTCTTAACCACTAATATATCGTTCTTCAAATTCTTGCAAACATAAAGCACTTCTGGGGGCTACTGTTGGGAGGGAAATTTTTACTTTTGTGTCATTTCTTCAGTGGAGTTGGTAGTCAAAGGAATAATTTTATATTTAGAGTGAACATAACTCCTGACTTACCTAATATGGTTCCAATTATGACTGCTATCTCTGTGTAATTATCTTTTTTTTTTTTGAGTCGGTGTCTCACTCTGTTGCCCAGGCTGGAGTGCAGTAGCATGCTCATGGCCACTGCAGCCTCAACCTGTTGAGCTCAGGCGATCCTTCTGCCTCAGTTCACTAAATAGCTGGAACACCAGGCATGCACCACCACGCCTAGCTAATTTTTCTTGATTTATCGTAGAGATGAGGTCTTGTCAAGTTGCTTAGGCTGGTCTCAAACCCCTGGGCTCAGGCAGTCCTCTCTTCTCAGTCTCCCAGAGTGCTGTTTTTTTTTTTTTAAGAAACAGAGTCTCACTATGTTGCCTAGACTGGTGTCGAACTCCTGGGTTCAAGCGATCCTCCTGTCTTGAACCTCCCAAAGTACTAGGATTACAGACATGGCCACTGCATCTGGCCTCTGTGTAATTATCATTACCACTTTTTTTCACTCTCAAAAATGTCCCAGTGTGAACTGATAAATGTTGAGGTCACTGTAGTTTTAGAAGAAAGGAATACCTTTCTTGCTCTAATTCTGAATGACTAAATGCCATAAACCAAGGTTCTATTTGTATATTTTGTTTGTTTTATAAGCTATTTATTGAATACTTATTAACAGGTATTCTTCTAAGGACCTAACACACATTATGTCATTTAATCCTCATGATCCTCTCTGAAGAAGGGGTTATCCTGTTTTACAGATGAGAATGCTGAGGCTTAAGGAAGTTAAGTAAGTTATTCAAGGTCACACAGCTAGTAAGTGCTAAAAGCTAGAATTTGAACCAAGATATGTCTGATTCCAAATTTACTATATTTTATTGCTTCTCTCCTTATAATTTATAAATGAAAAAGTGTACAATCTCTGTGCTGTAATTGTATAATAAGAACTTATCTATCTCTGCATCCTCAATGAACCAAGGTAATGCTTATTGCCAGGCTCTACCTATCTAATGCTCAGAAGGAAAAAAAACAAGCAAACTACAAAAGAGGAAATGGGAACTTTAGAAAGTTTCAATAAACCTGGTTATGGCAAGTTGGTAGAATATTCAGAAATGGGTAGATGCTCACATTTTTTCTCTGTTCGCAGGTAATTCCTACATTCTGTTTCTTCATGTTCCTGAGCTTTTTATTTTCCTACATAAACCTTGCCTTTAAGTACCCCATCTTAAAAAGGCCATCATTCTTATTTTTATTCCAAGACCAAAGGAATTTTTATTTATACAGTTAATGCTACCTAATGCCCTTTGGTCAATTTAGGAATAATTTATCTGGACTGCTATCAGCATAATGATATTCTCAGAGTAGGAGTCCAGAAGCTGTTTTTTTCCTAATTAACTAACTTCAGTTCTGCTCACTAGCAGTTTATTACTCACTAGCAATTTATTGAGCGTTAAGTACTAATAAACTACTTGATATAGAAGAAAAAATAACCTGTTGTCCTTATCCTTTGGATGGACTTGACCTTTAATATCTCATCTTTGGATTATTTCCAGTCTGTCTGTCTTCGTCTGAGGTGTCCACCTCAGCCAGACAAACCCACAACACCAGTGTCTCCTTCTGCAAGACCCTCACTCTACACAAGTTCTCATCTGCTACGGACAAATAGATTTTCAGTCCCCGATTCTGAGAGTTCAAACATTACAACTGCAAAGGAAATGGACAAAAATGGTATGTAGAATTTCAAAAGATGCAAATCTCTCCCCAGTGCACATGTCCCAGATTCTTAAAATCCATACTTTGTTTTACTCTGGCCAGAAAGTGAAGAAGCAGATTTGGATGAGCAGTCCTCTAGTAGGCTATCCATCCGAGAGAGGAGGCGGCCCAAGGAACGGCGAAGAGGCACGGGCATCAATTTCTGGACAAAGGGTGTAAGTGTATTGGTCTCGGCTGGGGCATATCATATTACTCTTGGCTGCCATCCTTTCAGTTGAGTTCAAAAGAAAAAGTCCCACGTGGTGCCATGAATATTGCAGATTGTCAAGAAGTGTTACTGAGAAAAAGAGAAAAAGAATGACTCAGCTAATATGAGACTCATTTGGTATGTTCCTGATGGATTCCCAGTATCTAGGAAAGTGCTAAGCACATGGTAGACACTTAGTAAACAATTGGTAAAGAATAAAGAGACTGGAAGTAAACAACCATATAAGTAAACATAATAAGTGAATAAGCTTATCAAGTTTTGGCAGTCATCCCTAATATACCCTGAATGTCATGTAGTTGGCCTACAATATCTTTTTCTTTTTTTTTTTGAGTTGGAGTCTCACTCTGTCGCCCAGACTGGAGTGCAGTGGCTGCTCCCGGCCACCGCAGCCTCGACCTGCTGGGCTTAGGCGA
The DNA here is from genome assembly GCF_000164805.1 of Carlito syrichta. Lineage (NCBI taxonomy): Eukaryota > Metazoa > Chordata > Mammalia > Primates > Tarsiidae > Carlito > Carlito syrichta. Next base: position 268,006 of record NW_007259508.1, read on the forward strand.
TCCTTCCGCCTCAGCCTTCCAAGCAGCTGGAACTACAGGCGCACGCTACCACGCCCGGCTAATTTTTGATTTATTGTAGAGATGAGATCTCGCCAAGTTGCCCAGGTGGGTCTCAAACCCACGGGCTCAGGCAATCCACTCACCTCAGCCTCCCAAGGCACGGGATTACAGGCTGAGCCACCGAGCCCGGCCAGTCTACAATATCATCATACTACATATAAGGAGAGATTCTAACTAAATATTTAGGAGAGCTACAAAAATTTCAAGGAATTTAAAATCTGTAAGTAGGCCAGGCACAGTGGCTCATGCCTATAATCCCAGCACTTCGGGAGGCCAAGGTACGAGGATTGCCTGAGCCCACGGGTTCAGGACCAGCCTGGGCAACTTGGCTAGATCTCATCTCTACGATAAATCAAAAATTAGCTGGACATGGTGGCGTGTGCATGTAGTTCCAGTTACTTGGAAGATTGAGGCAGAAAGATTGCCTGAGCCCAGTAGGTTAAGGCTGCAGTGGCTGTGTTTGTGCCACTGCATTCCAGCCTGAGCAACAGAGTGAGACTCCAACTCAAAAAATAAAATCTGTAAGTAATACAAGTTCGTCTGACTCAGTTTTACTCTTTTAGAAGAGAAAAGGAACATAAAACAGATTAACTTTGGCTTTAAAAAATAAAGATGGGTGCACCAATGCTTGCCTACTACAAATATACATTCAGTACTTTAATTCATTCATATCTTGTTGTATTCCCTCCTTAACAACTTTGTTATTGGCATAATAAAGAACAAGTGGCCAATAACTTGAACAAGGGATCCTGATGACCAGTGATTCATTTGAAAATTAGGTAAGCCTATTTAGTGAGACAAGAACTGCAACCATAATTGTAAAATAATTTATTTATTATAAGGCCCTATAGGCTGATCAATATTGACAAAGATGAAATTAAGTCTGTCTGTCTTGAAGAGAGCCCTTTTCCAACTGTGGTTGATTTGACATTTGATGTTTGACTACAGGTGATGTTTCTAAGTTGCCTGACTATGATGGCTGTTAAAAGTGACAGTAACAGAGTATCACTTGGCAGAGCATCACTTGGCTGTCAATTCTCATTGCCCATATTTGAAATGCCAAGATGCACAATTGATGGGAACTGACCTCATTGCTTTCAAGGATGTTTGTGACGATCATTACCTTGATATTCTTCCTCTTTCCTTTCTAGGAGGATGAAACTGATGGCTCTGAGGAGGTCAAAGAAACATGGGTAAGTGACAGACCAGTGAGACATATCCCTTTAAAGTTCATTCTTGCTCTTGGGCATACAGTTTTAGTAAAAGAAAGAAGCAGGCCTTATGTAGATTTGAATTGAGAGGAAGGAAGGAGATAGACATTCCTCTGAGTGATGCTGCAGGTATTAATTGGCAGTATTATTCTCTCACATGATGTAACAGTGCCCATGCTCTTGAACCAGTTTTCAACATTTTCCTATGCTTGCTATCAATGTCTAACACTGTTATAGGATCCATAATTTTCTCTCTTGTGAGTACATTATCGGATTGTGTAAAATATTTTGAAATCTTTGGAAGGAAAGTGAAGAGTGATACCAATTCCCTTATGGATCTACACTAACAACAATAACAATGGTGTGGGGAATATAAAATACCAGACAAGTTCACAACTCATTTCTCTTTGACTCTGAAATAAGATTAAACACCTGGCTTCTCACATGACGTCAACCCCTTAGGGCCTGGCATCTAACTCTTCTCTGCAGTGAAAGGCCTGAGTTCAGCTTTTTCGAAGATACTCTAAGCTCTAAGCTGGTATTTTTCTTTTAAGTACTATTTTCTAGAAAGTGAGAACTTGGTTTTGACTAAATTAATTGAAATACATGTGCTTTTCTATCGAAATTATATAAAAAGATGGCACAGCTTGTTGGAAGTACATTCTCAGAGTATATTTAATAACTCATGCTGAAAATCTATAACTAACTCCAATTTATTAGCAGAGGATATATAAATAGCACATTGTCATTTAACTGCCTACATTTTAGTTAAGATCCAGAACAGTCAATAGTCGCATTCCAGAAAGCAATGTCCATAATGACTAATGGTGTTATAGGTGAGAATTGCCTGCCTTTGATTGAAGCTGGGGCTACTTCACAAAGATAAACTGTGTAATGTGGAAATAACACATAGTGATTCCCTTGGGACAAGAGTGTATGCATTTATCTGCATGTGTGTGCAATAACAGCAACTCTTAGATTCTTCAAGGGGCTTGGAAAAGCTTTTGGAAACAAGAGGAGTGGATTATAGGGAAGTTCCTTTGGGGAATCATTGAAAGAACCATATTCCCTAGAGGGTTATTTGGACCATTCAAACCCAGGGAATTACAGTAAGAAGATTTTGTTGTCTTTTGCCAATGAAAATCTTTGTCTCTGCTTTTCTGAACCTCTTGGCACTAGAAAATCCAGCCTAGGGCACCAAGTAAGGAAAATTAGGATGCTCTTGATTCAGTGCATCCTAGAGAATTTCATTTTAGGGCCATTGACTTAAAATTATGAGGAGAAACAGAGACTGTTAAGGTTTGGCATGAAAGTAATTTGTCAGACTGAAAAATATTCCACTCATTCAGTTGCTTGAGGCATCTACTAGTGTTTACCATATGTCAAGCAGACTTTAATGTGACTCTAAGAGAAGAATAAACAACCTATTATCTCTAGACTGGTAACTGGTATGCAGGTAAGCCAGAGTTTGTATAAGCATATTCCAGGTGCCAATCTCTAGCCCCACCAGCAGTGCAGAAGGGAAGGGATAATGAGTCAGCATAGGGTGAAGCATCCGTTTTATAAAAGTCTTCTGTATGCATCAGTTTATTTCAGTGAAACTCTTATCTGTTTTTTCTCCTGAGCACTTTCTTCTAATGCTAGCAGACACGATACCATTATCCATATGGGCCTACAGGGCAACATACTTGACCATGGCCCAGTGTAAATTACTGCAGTTCTACTTTGAGACAATCAGTAGTATCTTATGACCACTTTCTCTCCCCAAACTCCTTGTCTGTCCATCAGGTAGTAGAGTTGACTCAACTCTGCAGCAACAAATAAACAGTCAAAGGAGGGCACATTCTGTTGAGATGTTATTGTTGTTAGCTAGTCAGCATGGATACTGCTGAGAAACCTGGGCATTTCTTTTTTTCTTGACTTTTATCTCAGTAAAACTATTTCTACTATTCAGATAATGCCAGCATCCTTCTCTCTTCTAGCTCACTCTTTAAGAGTAGTGATATCTATTATTTTTAAAGTTGACTCTTCCCAAGACTCTGGCATCTATTTTTTTTCTGAGATATAATATATACTTAATAAAATGCACAGGTTTTAATGTATTGTTTGGTGAGTTTTGACACTTGTATGTACCAGTATAACCACCATCTGAATTAAAATGTGGAACTTATCCATCACCTTAAAAGGTTCCCTCATCCCCCTTTGCATTCAATTCTCTATTCCAAGAGGCAATCAGTCTTCTGATTTCTAACATCATAGATGGTATTGCTTGTTCTTGAGCTTCCTATATATGGAATCATCCAGTAATAATATTTAATTTTAAGGATAGAAAGGAAACATCAATGGTTATTATCTCTATCTTGTACTTCCAGTTAGATTAGAGCTAAATGATTCCAGATACGTATATGGATTTTCTGCATCTTCCTAAAGATTTCAAAAGAAGATTCTTTAATCTTTCACTTCTATATCAGGAACAATAACATGGTTTAGAGGACTTTTCTATTGTTTAACCTAAATCTCTGTTGAGGTCATTGAAATCTATTTTCTCTTTTATATACCTAGAAAAATATAACCAACATTTACATACAGATAAGATTTATGGGCAGAAATGGCCCTGATGTTTGTTATCAATAGAGTATTTGGTCAGGGAAATGCAAATCAAAACCATAATAAGATATCATCCCATTCCAGTTAGAATGGTTGTTATCAAAAAGACAAAAAATTACAAATGCTTATAAGGATGTGGGAACTTCTTTATTATATAAGAAATGTATGGGAATGAGAAGAAATGTATAAGAAAAGGGAACTCTTATATTATTGGCAATAATGTCAGTTAGTATAACCATTATAGAAAATAGTGTGGAGATTCCTTAAAAAACTAAAAATAGAAATACCATATCCAAAGGAAAGGAAATCAATACATCAAAGAGATATCTGCACCCCCACGTTTATTACAGTACTATTCACAATAGCCAAGTTATGGAAACAACCTAAGAGTCCATCAGTAGATGAATAGATTTTTTAAATGTACATGTGTGCAGTAGAATACTATTCAGCCATAAAAAGAATGCAGTTGTGTCATTCATATCAGTGAATAACCCTGGAGGTCATTATGTTAAGTGAAGTAAGTCCAACACAGAAAAAATGAATACCTCATGTACTCTTTCATACGTGGGAGCTTAAAAAGTTGAGTTTCGGCCAGGTGCAGTGGCTTAGCCTATAATCCCAGCACTTTGGGAGGCTGAGGTGAGAGGATTGCCTGAGCCTGGGGGTTCGAGAGCAGCCTGAGCAACTTGGTGAGACCTTGTCTCTACAATAAATCCAAAAATAAGCTGGGTGTGGTAGCGCTGCTTATAGTTCTAGCTACTTGGAAGACTGAGACGGAAGGATCTCCTAAGCCTAGCAGGTCAAAGCTGCGGTAGCCGTGAGTGTGCCACTGCACTCTAGCCTGGGCAACAGAATGAGCCTCCAACTCAAAAAAAAAAAAAAAAAAAAAA
>NW_007259508.1:273102-292304 GCF_000164805.1 Carlito syrichta
CGGGCTCAGGCAATCCACTCACCTCAGCCTCCCAAAGGTGCAGGATTGCAGGCTGAGCCATGAGACTAGCTTATTGTATATTTTCAAATAGTTAGAAGAGAAAATTTTGAATATTCCCAACACAAAGAAATGATAAATGTTTGCGGTGATAGATATGCTAATTATCCTGATTTGATCACTACACATTGTCTTATATGTATTGAAATATCACTCTGTACCCAATAAATATGTATAATTATTATATATTAATTAAAAAATAAAATTTAAAAAAGAGAGTGTATGATAGACCAGTCATGCGTTGCTATGCAGGTGACACAGAGGAACAAGGAACCATACTTAAATTCAACATAGTTTAAATTCAATAGATATCATGAACCAGTGACACATACAACGAACATGTAAGTTGACGTCTCAGCACCTCCTTGATAGATTGTTTAAAGCATTTTTCTTTCATCATCTACATTAGGAATGTGATAATCTCTGGAAATATTAATATATCCTTTGTCTTGCTGTGTGAGAAAGAAACATAATCTGAATCTTAATTTGATATATACTTAATTTGACGTATACTAATATAATATAATTTGACTATTCTAATCATATTTGAAAATGCTTTTATATTCAAGAGTGTGTTTACTGTTTTCTGTACTATAGTAGTAATTGCATAGAATATTTGCCCTGGAAGGAAGAATCACAGGCACACCACATAAAGTGATGGCCATGGCCATTTAGGTTCTTTCCATCTTTTTTTACTTATATTTTTGCCCTGCATTCTTTTTGCTTTGCATTGAGTATTATCTACTGCGTTCTTTTTGTTTTTTTTTTTTTAAGAAAGCAGGATTTATTGAGGGGACAGAAAAGCTCCCACAGTGGGAGGGGACCCCAGTGGGGGGGTTACCCTATCTACTGCATTCTTATTTTCCTCATTTATTCCTCTGGAGCAATTTTCCAAACCAATCCTTCCATATAATTGAATTTTTCACTAGAGGGCACAAGTGGTCAGCAAAAAAGACAGTGAACAAGCAGAATGGTGTCCTAAAGAAGCTGAGCAGAAGACAAATTAATTGCTTTTGTTTTAAAGGGATTGTTTAAAAACCCAGTTCAATATAGTAAAGAAACTTGCCTCCCAACTTTGGTATTGTAGAACTGGAATGGAGATAACTTAGGTTAGGAACCTCATTTTATAGTTAAGAAAACTGAAGCCCAGAGAAGTTAAGAATTATTCAGGGACACAACATTGCTGCCAGGTGAGCACCTTGTATTCTTTTTCAGGGAACCTTTTTGACTATAGTGAAGTGGACCTGAAATTAGAATTTATATCCTATTCCAGTCCATATTTATCCATTTGGTTTTTTTTTACTCAGCAGATTGTTACATGTCCGAATTGACTTGCTAGTAGCACCTCATCTCCCTGAGTAAAGGAACGTCTTCTTGAAAGACAACTTAAAAGCCTACAGAGTACTGAGATTCAGTGAGTAGAGCATCAGCATTCTTCTGCTGTCCTTGACATAGGTGGGTAGTTATGTCTGTCAGGAAGTAAGAATTTCCATACTTTTATTTTTTTTCCTTAGGAAATTTTCTCCCTGTTGCTTTTAGACAAATCAGATGGCAGTCAATCTGAACAAAATCACTGAAACCTTATCCTCAAAGTTAACAATATAGTTGTCCAAATCCAGGATGGAATCAGTAGGTCTGCATGGGTAAAAGATGTTATTAAAAACTTATTGATTTATGGATGTTAAGGTGTCTGCCTTAGATAACTGGTGGTATGCTAGTGGAGAAATCTGTTGGTAAAGCATTCTAAAAGAGGTAAGCAATTAAATGTAAGGTTTTCAAACTAAACAAAAGAGAAAACACAACTGAAATTTGCTGGCAAAGCTTGGTTTTGAACTTTAACAGAAAGTCAATACCCCAGAATGTATACCTTCTCTTTTATAGGCATCCTCCCATTTATTCATTCAACAAGTGCTTTAAGTGCCTTTTGTGATGAGGCACTTTTCTAGCTTTTTGGGGATGCAACTATGAACAAAAAGTCCCGTTCTTATGGAATTTGCATTCTAACGGGAGGGATGGACAATAAAATGTGAAAAGCAAGTATTATATTAAAAGGTTATATAAGTGCTATGGAAAAACCACGTAGAGTAGGGTAAAGGAGGGATCAGAAGAACACAGTTAGGAGGCTAGAGTGAGAAAAGAAAGGAGGGTCAACACTGGCACCAAGGCTTTTAGCCAGGGCAACTGAAAGTGTGGAGCTGCCGCTTCAAAAGAACAGGCTGGATGAAAGAAGAGCAGGCATCTGGCTTGGACATAGTAAACGAACCGGGCTAATTCGAAGAGGACAACTGAATGTAGGGATCTGGAGTTCAAGTGAGAGGGCTAGGCTGCATACATAACGTCAGTGTCACTAAACACAGGTTATATTTAAACCCATGAAATTTCCTGCTTTTGGTTCCTGTGCACAGCCCTAAGTCAGCTTAAGAGTTTTCTGCATCTACACTTGGCATTAGCCAAAAGCTTCTTCCGTGCCAAGATTCAGCTAGTGGTGAAGATGGAGTGCCAGTAACTCTGAAAACAGTTGCACAGCATCCCAGTTTACCTTTACCAGGCCCTGGTTTTGCCTTCATTCTTCACGATCTCGTTGAATTTCTTAGTAACCAAACCTTTGTGCATTCTAGGGTGCATATATTTATATTTTGCCTGTTAAAAGAAAGTGAGTTGTATTAGCTTTGTTCCTTTTTTGAAAGCTAATCAGGACAAATTTCACTGTTTTACTACTCAGCATTTCACTCACAAGGTGAAATTCCAGTTGTAGGTAGGGAGATGAAGTTGATGATCTGTTTAATAAACAATGTGTCCATTGAAACCATGAAAAACCAACAGGAGATTGGATGCAGTCATCAAAGGAATGAATGTAGATAGAGAAGAGGTCCGTAAAACAGAGCCCTGGAACACTCCAAAGTTCAAATGGGGGAGAAGGAGAAGAATCAGCAAAGTAGACTAAGGAATCCTAGCACTTGACTCTGAAAATACCAATGCAGTTTTGCCTTTTTTCCAAAACAAAATCAAGCAAAGCAAACAGAATAAGCAGTTTTGTTATTGCTCTTATTTTATTTTTTTTCCAACTTTTATGGGGATATTACCCATGACATCTGCTTGGCCATTTATAAAAGGGCCATGCAGCAGTTTAGGAGAGCTGGACATCCCAGGGCATCCTCCCTGACATCCCAGGGCATCCTCCCTAACATCCAGGCTTGAGTGCTGTGGTATGATCACAGCTGTCACAGCCTTGACCTCTTAGGCTCAGGTAATCCTCCTACCAGCCTCCCTGTAGCTGGGACTACAGGCGCATGCCACCACACCTGGCTAATTATTTAAAATTTATTGTTGAGATGAGGTCTTACCGTGTTGCTCAGGCTGGTCTCGAACTCCTGGGCTCAGGCAATCCTCTCACCTTGGCCTCCAAAAGTTCTGGGATTACAGACATGAGCCATCACACCCAGCCTTCTAACATCTTTTGAAATAGAAATTGCTTCCTTTCTACATACCTTGTTTAGAGGACTTTGAAGTCCTTGGATGTCTTAAGACTGTTCTTGTTGCTTAACCATGTCTACTAATGATCTGTTAACTCACCTCTTCATCCCCTTTTCTTTGCCTAATTTTCCTCAGCTCTGTTACATTTTTAAAATAACTATCACTTCAATGTCAGTTAAGAAAATATTTTCTGGCTGGACACAGTGACTGGCGCCTGGAATCCCAGCACTTTGGGAGACTGAGATAGGAAGATTGTTTGAGACACCAACCTAGGCAACACAGTGAGACCTCGTTTCTAAAATAAAATAAAAAAACTAAAAAAATTTGCTGGACGTGGTGGCATGTTCCTGTAATCCCAGCTACTCAGGAGGCTGAAGCATGAGGAAGGATCACCTGAACTCAGGGGATCAAGGCTGTGGTGAGCCATGATCATACCACTGCACACTGAGAGAGAGAGAGAGAGAGAGAGAGAGAGAAGGAGGGAGGGAAGGAGAAGGGGAGGAAGAGAGAGGGAGGGAGGCTTTGTTTGAAAAACTTTTATTTCTAGTTGTTATTATGTATTAATATATGATTTAGCTTTGTGATGGCTAGAATGGCAATTATAGACTGAATTTGGGCTGGAAAAAAAATTAAAAGCCACTTAGTTAGCCCTCTCATTTTAAAGTTAACAACTGAGGCCTAGAGAGATTAAGGAACTTGCCAGGATCACATAGTTATAAAGTCCTAGTCCACAACGGTTAAACTATCTTCAAAAGGTATATAAAGTCAAATCTTTATGTTTATATATACACACACACATATATATAAAATATATATATGCATATATATATAATATCATACTGTATACTGTTATGGCAAGCAATAGTAGTTAAGAGTACAGACCCTGAGTTTAAACCCCAGCTTGACCATTATATATTTTGGATAAGTTACTTAATCTCCCTATGTCCCAGTTTTCTCATCTGTAAAGTAGAGATAATAATAGTGTCTACCTCCTATAGTTGTGAAATGAAAATGAGCTAGTACACTTACATAATTAAATATGACTGAGACTCATTTTAATTATTTTTTAAATCTATAAGTCCTAAGTCTGGATGAAAGTAAGACTTTTGGAATACTTGTATTGACCTTAGAATCATGTGATTTTAAAGTTATATATTAATTTATTCTTAAAGAATGAATTATTTAAAGAGAGTAGTAGTTGAAAACTCCTCTGTAGCTCCATCCTGTATTCTGACATATATCTCAGGAATTTTGAGGAGTCAATTGTAAAAGGGATTGCTTTTACAATTTGAAGTAGGGGAAGAGAAATGAGAAGAGAAGGAACAAGGGCTAAATATTTCAAATTGTGCTCATAACCTTTTGAGCCCCGCATCAAATGAAATCCCTGCAAATTTCTCTGTTAATCAAGCAGACTTTCATTTGTATGCCTCAACAGCCCCTCCCATTTGTGTTCTTTGTTATGTCTTCAGCAGTTCTAGTATCATAGATCTTTACTATTTTTCCCCCTACCTGTGAGTAAATAACCCTTTTTCCTGTTTTTCTAATTTTTCACAGCTTTTCTTCTGGCTATTTGTTGAATCTTTTCTCTCAAGCATTACTTTTTCATCTTGCTACTTAATTGTGAAGTCCCTTTAGCTGCTGGGTGGTAGCCAGCAACTCTCTGTCCTCTCTCCACTACTGGGCAGGCAGTATCATTGCCATTTTCCTTTTAGGTAAAATCCTAGGTCTGTTTTGCTTTCTCTTTTCTCTGGGGCCTGATTGCCTAATATGGTAAGGTATTTCCCAGACAAGCCTGCACTGTTCAGATAGAACAACAGTTTGGCTAAGTTTAAAGACATAGTAGGTGAGATCAGATAGAGGTAGTTATTTTTGTTAAATACTAATATATTTTGTAGTTTACTATATAACACATAGTCTTTTTTTTTTTAAAGCAAGCCTCTATTGCTTTTAACAGAATTAAAGAGATAATAAAATACAGATTTCTCTCCCCTCAATTTTTATTTTTAGGCAGACAACGGAAAAAAAAAACAAAGGAAAATATAATTGGCTTGCTCCCAGAATGAGAGGATTTTGAGAAGTCTGAGAATTTTGGTAACATAATGTTCATAAAGATATAAGAAATAAGGATAGATTTTATAACCAATGACTGTTTTAGACAGCCCTGTTGTAGCCAGCCTCTGGGTTGTTTAGCATTCCACATGTAGAAAAGCAAGCCATCCTGGATGGCCAATCCCAGGGAAGGAGATAGAGATTGATAAATGGCAGCCAACCAACTCTGTGTGTGGGAAGCTGCCTGTTATCCAGTGTACACTAAAGAATCTTCTCTAGTGGTTGATTACACACTGGGCTGGAAGGATCTTCCCTCTCACTGTACATTTGTTCTTGCTTTGTGACTATCGTTTCTTAAAATACTGCAGATGCTATGATTTTCTATATATGGGTTGTGCCTTGCTCTAGCCCAAGCTGTATAAACCATCTTAAGAACAAAGTTTCTTTTGGCATCTTCTTTTTATGGACTCTATTAATTTTAGTTCATGCTGTTGCCAGGGAAATCTTAGTAATCAAAGCTCACATGTATTCCTTTGAGACCCTGTAATTTTTTAACCCATTACTTCGGTAAATTCTACTCTAATCATAAATCTTTGTAAAGATAGAATAAATGGTCTTCAAGGTATCTGTTTGGGCTTCTCCCAAGCATCTTCTCTAAAGATGTGAAAGGTTTATTCAACTACTAAGGATACTGTAGTTAATTCCTTTATCTTTTCCTTTCTTCTGATTTGCTTCTTCTGCTTTCAGCTACTTTCAAGATATAGTTTGTGTTAGTCACCTGTCATCTTATGTCTTTTTGGAACACTGATGAGCTTAAAACTCTGCTAAAGCTTTTTAAAAAATGATTCTAAAAGATAATACATTTCATTAAAGAAAATTTATGAAGTATAGAAAAGTATAAAGCAGCAACTCTCAAAAACAGCAGGGACATTGCTGGAGAGGGTTATAAAAATTTATAGGGGTACTTTCAGGGAACACAATGATGGAGAATATACTACATACATTAAGTAGAAGGGGCCAGAGATGCTAGATTCTTGGATGTCCCACATCAGACAAGAGTCCTGAAGCTTGCTTGACTTTTGATTGTCTCCCTTGGCAGTCATAAACGAAAACCTCTTATCTGAGTCCAAAACCAAACTTGATTTTTTTTTTTTTTTTTTTTGAGTTGGAGTCTCACTCTGTCGCCCAGACTGGAGTGCAGTGGCCGCTCCCGGCCACCGCAGCCTCGACCCGCTGGGCTCCGGCGATCCTTCCGCCTCAGCCTTCCAAGTAGCCGGAATTACAGGCGCACGCTACCACGCCCGGCTGGTTTTTTTATTTATTGTAGAGATGAGGTCTCGCTGCCCAGGCGGGTCTCGAACCCGCAGGCTCAGGCAATCCACTCACCTCAGCCTCCCAAAGGCGCGGGATGACAGGCTGAGCCACCGAGCCCGACTCCAAGCTTGATTTTATGTATAAACTCAGTTTTAAGAAATGGGGATGGGGGTGGCAGAAGACTCTTCTAAAAAATTAACCACCATGTAAATTGAAAAGAAACTGTACTTGGTTTTATTCATCCCTGACAATGCCACTTATATAACAACAACATTATGCTACACATTCTACAGATCTGCATTTGACCTCTGTCTTCATGATGATTCTGTGATGTATCCAATTCTCTGCTTCATTATGCCTTCTAGTGTTGTTGGCCCAGGAATTAACACATTAAAATACATATTTTATCATAAATTACTTTGCTTTTATTTCTTTATATTATGGTTTTTTTATTATTTTAGCTAAGTTTTATATCAGTGATTTCCATTTCAGGATAGCATAAGTGAAAGGTGGTAAAATATTTGTTATACAAAGGGGATTGTTTTAGCTATCAAGAATAAGAAAAATTGTTCATAACCATACTATTCAGAAGAAATTATTAACATTCTAGTGACTTTCCTGTTGATATTTTTCCAAATGTTCTCTCTCTCTCTCTCTCTCTCTCTCTCTCTCTCTCTCTCTCTCTCTCCCTCTCTCTCTAGTATTTGGAACCAACTAATGACATTCTTTAGAAAAGATCATTTTCAGCCAGACTCGGTGGCTCAGCATGTAATCCCAGCATCTGGGTAACTTGGCGAGACCTTGTCTGTACAATAAATCAAAACCATTTTGCCAGGCGTGGTAGCACACGCCTGTAGGTCTGGCTACTTGGAAGGCTGAGGCAGAAGGATCGCTGGAGCCCAGCAGGTCGAGGCTGCAGTGACCAGGAGTGTGCCACTGCACTCCAGTCTGGGCAACAGAGTGAGACTCCAACTCAAAAGAAAAAAAAGAAAAGATCATTTTCAACTTGAGCATTCCTGGTACCCGATCATTACCATGATGACAATTTCATAAGGTTGTCTTCAAAGCATTTGGATTCAACTCTTTTATCAAAGTAGTTAGTTCTATTTTGGCTTTGATCATAGACAGCCTCTAGGAATAATTGTTCTCCTTTCAGTTGGAGTCTAAGGGTTACCTTGGTTACAAAAGTATTCATTTCTTCAGTTGATAGCATAACTGGAGAGCCTTAACCATGGCTTAGGCTTAGCTAATGTTAGAGTTCCAGTCCTGTGATTGAGGTAGAAAGCTTAATGTGGGATTTGAAGCCCTTTTTTGGCAAATGGTGTGTTTATAGATTTGCCCCAGCAGGAATGTTGAGTTTGAGGCACTAACAGATGTTGCCTATGAAAGTGTTATTTTGGTGGGATCTAAAAGGTAGGATGGTTGGACTGAAAATGTAAAGATGAATGGTTATAGCCTACCAGTTTTAATTTTTCTCTGTACCTCTCAGTTTTTAAAAAAGCAAGTACAAGAATCAGATAGCAGCCATTTAGTGACATGAATCTCTTAATAGAGAAACCATAGTTTTCTAACTAATTATGATCTTTTAAGTATGTAAGTGTTCACATAGGTGTGCCTTAACAGAATGTATGCTCAGAAAACTGCTTGGCTTTTTTATGCCTTAAAATTTTTTTAAATGTTTTGTTACAACCCGAACTCTTATACCTTAAACTATGCCATTGTCATTGGCTAATACGTGGAAAGGAGGGACATTTAAAAAACCCATTGGCAAATTAAGAAACAGCTTGAACTAAAATATTTACCATGACCTTGGAGCTTTTATAGCTCTTGTTATATTTCTGAATTTTTTCAGGTGATAGAAGCATTTTAAGAGGAAAATAATATGCTTGGATATTATATCACCAAATAAAACATTTTATACTTTAAGATGACATTTTGCTTGGGAGTTGGGGGGCTTGCAGAAGTGATATACTGGCCATTGACACCAAATCTATATGCTCTCTCACTAACCTTGTCTTACTGCTGTTGAGCAATTCCCTTTGACCAGTGAATTGCCCAACAGTGCTACAGTGGTTCCCCTTTCTGTCAAAAGTTTTAGGGGAATCACTGCAGCACTGATGATTTTTTCTAGGGCATCATCACCAAGAGTATCTACGGCTTTACAAAGGTACTGTTAGATACCATGTTTTGTTCTCCAAAAAGTATAGATTTCCTCACATACAAATGAATGTTCGGGGGCATATAGAGCAACTCTGTTGCTCTATATGAATGTGTTCAAATATTAATGGATCTTGAAGATCTAAAAAAAATTAAAAAGTGATAAATAAAAAACTGGTAAATCATGGGGCTGTCTATAGTGACTGAATGCTGAATTTCTCATTTCTCCAAGTGTCTGGTGGAGCTACTTGTTGATAGTCGGTGCAGTTATTCAACTCTGCTATTATAGTGGGAAAGCAGCCATGCATAATATGTAAATAAATGGGTGTGGCTGTGTTCCAATAAAATTTTCTTTATAAGTACGTTGGTGGACTGGATTTGGCCTGCAGGCCAGGTTGCTGGCCTCTGTTCTAGGTTATTGATACAGAAAGTGTCAACATGACTCCAAATGTCAATTTTTTCTCATCCAAGTATTTCTCTGTAACTCAGCATTTTTCCAACTTCCCTGATTCTTTACTATCATCAATAGTTTATAGAGGAAGTAATTTGTTTGGAAGAATACATGTATTAATGAGTTTTGGGTTGTGCTGCAGGAAATAAGCTGTAAAGCTTCCTGAATGAGAAAGTAAAGGAGAGAAGGGGAGTTGTTTCTATGTCATTTTAAATGTATTCTCTGGTATATTTCATTTTATTGCCTTTTGAGGAGAAAGTCTGAAATGATTCTCCCAGTGTATCCCTATCTGCTTTTTTCATTCGATCTTATTCCTTCCTACTTCCTAAGGACTAGTCTTTGAGTTTAGCTAAAATTACAGGTGGGAAAATAAAATCATTTGACACTTGAAGTTCAGCTTTTTGTAGACTGTGACCATAAGTAAGTTCTTTAAGGCTCACAGATTCCTGGAAGGGTACCTGTCAGAAGATTGTTAATTGCTGTCATTCACTTTAATTGCTGGTTGTCATTTGAATTCCTTAGTTAAGAATATATTATGGAATTTAGTAGTCTTTCTGCCTTGTCAGTCTTTAGTGTACTGAATATATGCAGGAAGAACTTTTGGGGGATTTCTGGAGGGTGTGACAGAAATCTTCCATGTTGACCTTGTTTGCTCGAAGTGATAAACGGAGTGAATTTTTAGAAAGAGAAGTGAAGGTCCTGATTTTTTAGACAACTTAAAAGAAAAAAATGATGAAAGCTGACATTAATATGCCACTGTAAAGACTCATAAAATGTGGGAATTGAGCATGGGTTGGCATAATTAATTTTGTGCCAAGTAAACAAAATCAGATTCTTTCTCAACAGTAAAGGCCTACCTCATGTATGCCATGTTATCTGAGAAGGCCTCTAGAGCTCTGGAATAAAACTAATGAAATATTATTTGGTCAGCTTATAAATCATTTCTGGAGTGCTTGACTTAGAGCTAAGGCCACATGTGGATACTGATATCCAGCAAGCTGAATCATTTTCAATGACCTAGTAAATAAAGCTTCTATAGTAGTCTCCCTCAAATTTGTCAATAAGAATCATTGGGGTCATTTGTAATATAGAATCTCCCCTTGAGATTCTGGATAGGGAGAAGACATGATGGTAGAGAGTGGAAATCCTGGGAATCTATATTATAAAAGTCTCCCAAGTAATTCTCAGCAGGCAATTTTGACAGACAGTATTCCTAGAGGTATAATATTTAGGGATTGTTAAGATTGCAGGTAGGTCATTATTAAAGAGTAAGATTAACTGTGGCACACTAAAGGAGCTTAGAGCCAGACTCTACTCCTTTTTTTCTTACAGAAATGCACATTTAATCCAGAGTACCAAATTCTCAAAGGCCTCTGGGATAGTCCAGTCCATCTGAGAAGATTTTTGCTCACATAGCAGCATTCCCTTTGTTTTTTTGTTTTTTGGTTTTTTGTGTGTGTGTGTGTGTTGGAGTTTCACTCCGTCACCCAGACTGGAGTACAGTGGCCACTCCCGGCCACCACAGCCTTGACCCACTGGGCTCCGGCGATCCTTCCACCTCAGCCTTCCGAGTAGCCAGAATTACAGGCACGCACTACCATGCCCGGCTGATTTTTGATTTATTGTAGAGATGAGGTCTCGCCAAGTTGCCCAGGCAGGTCTCGAACCTGCGCGCTCAGGCAGTCTACTCACCTCAGCCTCCCAAAGGCTCGGGATTACAGGCTGAGCCACTGAGCCCGGCAGCATTCCCTTTGTTTAGTCAACATATAGTTATATTTTATCCACTGTGTGTGTCCGGCACTATCCATTTGGGATACAAAATGTACAAGTAGACAAAGTTCCTGCTCCTCATCGTACTCACATTTTAATGGGGGCAGAAGATATTCCTATTAGACATCCAAGTTAAGATGTCAAGTAGGCATTTATCAAGTAAGAATCTGGTGCTCATGGTTACATTAAAACTGGAGAGATATATTTGGGGGTCATTGCTTTAGTAATGGGATTTAGAGTCAGAAGACTGGGAGAAATCACCAAAGAAAAGAGCATAACTGAAGAAGAGAGGACCCCTGACAATGCTCCAGATTACTCCAGGGCTAGCTCTAGACAAAAGCAGGAGTATTTCTTCCATGGTCTATATATAGATAACTTGGCAGCTCTCTTGCTGTGACAGTGAGGTAACACTGATCTGATTTACTGTGATACGCACACATACACCCTTTATACTTAGAAAACAATTGGAGCCTAAGGTCCAGATGAAAGATAGTGAACTAGGTTTCTTATGGCAGGTATGAACAGAATGGAGAAATTTAAGATATATGAAAATTCATCAGGATTTGATATTTTACTGGATGTGAATAATGAAGCATAAAGAGGAGTCCAGGATATTTGGGAAGATGCATGGAATTGGCTTTGAAGCCAGAAGACCTGGGTTCAAAATTGGTTCCATCTCTTGTTAGCTATATGGTCTTAGAAAAGCCTCTCTCAACTCTAAAAGTTCTTTAATCTGTAAAAATGAGATTGTCATCCCTATTTTGTAGGCCTGATATAAGCAACAGCAATAATAATGTATTTAGTGTGTTTAGCACAGTATACCTACATTTAGTAAGTTTTTAATAAATTAAAAAATGTGGTACATATACACAATGGAATATTATGCAGCCATAAAAAAGAACAAAATCATGAACTTTGCAGCAACCTGGATGGAATTAGAGTTTAAAATATTGAGTGATCTCTCACAGAAACAAAGATCTGAGTATCATATGTTTTCACTCATAAGTGGACCCTGAACAACTATCATAATACTATAAGAAAAGGATTGGCAGTGGTGGGAAACTATGGCGGGGGGCAGGGAGGGGAAGGGAGGTGGGATTAACGGTAGTCAGTATCTATCTGGGGACGGGGGGGCACACCTCATCAACAAGGGTACCTGCACGATGCATATTTGTATACCTAACCCTTAACTGTACCCCATAATTTTAAAATAAAAAATGTTTTTAAAAAAGTGACTAGTATGATGATATTTCACCAGTTTTTGCTTCCTTCTCTATCTTTGAGCTTTCACATACGTTATTTCCATTCTCTAGAATTCTCTTTCTCTTACTTTATTGCTTTTTCCTCTCCCCACTCCTTTTAAAAACATATTCATGTTTTAGGTTAGACCCTACCTCCCCCAAGAAGGCTTCTTTGGCCCCCCCCTTTTCCTTTGGTACCTTGAATTTATCTTTAATACAGGGTGATAATCATGCAGGTGTTGTATTTGCCAATTAAACCACACTCCTTAAAGATAGGATCTGTTTCTTGTTCATTATTTTATCCCCAGTATCTAGCAGAATACCTCATGTTTAAGTATGTTTTCTATGAATGTTTGAAGAACACTTCAATTTGTGATGTTTATGTTTCTGATTATGATGACTCCACGGATAATATACTATGAATAAGACTGAGAATTTAGGAAGACGATATTTGGGGATGAAGATAATGATTTTGCTTTTGGACATGCTGAATTTGAGGAAAGTAAAGGTTCTATAGGCAATTAGATACATAAGCCAGAGGTATAGGGAAGTTCCCAGGCAAGAGATAAATGTTAGGAAGGCATCAGCCTGCTGATAATAGTTTTAAGCTATGAAAAATAAGATATTTTCTCAGGTTAACTTAGAGCAGTGATTGTAAACTTTTTTCTTCGCCAGGATCAAGGGATATGATGTACTCACATGTGTAACTGTGGTTCAGCATTCAAGGATTCTTAAGCAGGGCCAAGCAAAGGAGGTACATTACCCAGGGGAGGCATATCAGAATGATTGTGGGTGCTGATTGAAAAAAGGAGGGACGCTGATTGAAAAAAGAAGAGTGGCAGTTTAGAACAGAGCCTAGTGTTTAAGAGACAGGCAGAGGAGGAGTGGTACCGTGAAAGAGATCAGTAAGGAAATGGTCAGAGAAGAAGGAAAAAAGCAGGAAAGAATAGTGTTCCACCAAACCAGGGAGTGAAAACTTTGAAGGACTCAATGTTTCAAGGACAGAAACTTAACTTCATATAGCTCAAGCATAAAGGGTTAATCTTCATACCGAGCCTGGCCTGGTTTTAGGCGTAACTAAATCTAGAGAGCTGAAATTTTGTCATCGGAGCTGTCACCTTCTTTTCATAGACTGTAAAGGAAGAAAGACCTTTTCTATCCCAGGGTCCTTATATCTAGTTGGTCTTACTTGGATTGGTGAATTACCCTGAGTCAATTTCTGTAGCCAGAGATCAGATGAAGCAGTGAAGAATAGTGGTTAAGAGCCTGAACTCTGGAACCAAACTGAGTTAAAATTCTTGTTCTGCTACTTACTGTGTAATCTTGTACAACTTATATGTACTCCCTATGCCTCAGTATACTCAACTTTAAAATGGAATTAAATAATAGTACCTATAACACAGGTCATTTCTTTTTCTTTTTTTTTGAGTTGGAATCTCACTCTGTCGCCCAGACTGGGGTGCAATGGCCGCTCCCAGCCACCGCAGCCTCGACCTGCTGGACTCCGGCGATCCTTCTGCCTCAGCCTTCCAAGTAGCTGGAACTACAGGCGCGCGCTACCACGCCTGGCTAATTTTTTGATTTATTGTAGAGATGAGGTCTCGCCAAGTTGCCTAGGTGGGTCTTGAACCTGCAGGCTCAGGCAATCCACTCACCTCAGCCTCCCAAAGGCGCAGAATTACAGACTGAGCCACCAAGCCTGGCTTGGTCATTTCTTTAAGAGAGATAATGCATATAAAGTAGACAGAACAGTGTCTAGCACATAGTAAGTGATCAATAAATGCTAGTCACTGTGGTGATGATAATAATGACGGTGGTAGTGATAGTGGTGAAGAAGAAACAAGAGCAGCAACTACACTTGTAGGGGCAAGGTTACGAGAGGGTCAGCTACATAGAATAGGCTCCTCATAGGAAATAGGGATTCTGTTCTCAAAAGAAGAGAAAAGGGATAAGGTGTTGGAAAGACAAATTGTAGCTCCCAACAATCCTCTATAATTTCATCCAGTAGTTTGAAAACAGAAGTGTGTCCAGTGGGTTTGCCAGTAAACAGATGTTGCTGACATGTGAAGTAAGTTTGTTGGAGTGGAGCTGGAGAACACCAAAGGAATGGTATCTTCTCTTTGAGACCCGTCTACATATAATGATTTTGATGGACTTTCTAGGGGTTTATAGCCTTCAGTTGTTAACCATTTGTTTTTGGGCAGAGCTCCAAGATAGTTTGCTGTTAAAAAAAGATTCTCATAAAGACTGAAAGATTTCAAGCAGATCCATCATCAAATCATTTGGCACGTTGTGGTGCCTGACTGATTCTGTGCCTTCCTCTGAATTGCTTCCCCCAGCAGTCCTTATTGCACACTTCTGCTTTCTCTTCTTGTTGAGAACACATGGTAGATCAGCATTCTTGCCTACCCCTACAAGGTATCTTGAAGGAATGAGAGGCAGTTATGCTTTTGCCTCAGAGGAGCATTTTCCACACGTTATGCTAACAGTTATGAGAGGATCTGGTTATTGGATTAGTTAGTGAGTTGTGATTGTCAGTCTTCATAGTGTGCTCATTACTGGTAATGCTGCCCAGACCTACCTTTTTTCTCTGACTGTGCTTCTGCCTTTTCTGTGTCTAGTCTTATTTATAGAATACTTTCAGAGAGAAAGCAAAGTTCAGGTTGACAAAGCTCTGCTAAGCCACCCCAAGATTATCTTAGCTAAAGAAGTTTTTACAGGGTACAGTTGTGGGAAACAGCCCTCAGAGTTTCTGGATTAATCTAGAGTGGTTTCCTAAAATAAAAGTCTTACAAAAATTATTATAGGAACTTTTTCCTCCTAGCTCTCCACTCCATAATTACATCATCACTCTCAGAAAAATATCACAAATAAAACAACACTATATAACATATATAAATATGAGGGGAAAAAGTCAGGAACTGAGAGTTCTAGCTTCCAGCTTTACCATCAATAAAAGCTTACTGCAGTGTACCAGACTTGCTCTGTGAATAAGTTGTTCCCAGCTATGTATTTAGGTTAATTTCTTCCAGAATTCACTTCCTAAAAGCACTGGGGGATTTTTGTTGTTATTACTACAACCTACAACTGACTTTCCAGGAATGAATTTGATATGGATAGTAATGATTATTAGAAAACTATTTCAAAATAGACAGTTAAACATAAGAGGAAATATACAACCTCACTAATGTTCAAAACTATAAATTAAAATTACAATGAAGTAGCATTTTTTTCACCAATCATAATGGGCAAAGACTGAAAAGATAATGCCCAATTTAACTGCAAATATAGTGAAATAGGTCTTCTTATATTTTACTATTGGGAATGCAAATTAATGATTCCTTTTTGGGAAGCAAATCTCCAAACTGTCAAAAAGTCCCAAATTGATCCAGAATATTCACTTATGAAATTTTATATCTAAGAAACATTTCTAAATATTGGGAGGAGGGGAGAGCTTTACACATAGAAATTTTTATCACAAGGTATGATAGATATAGATACTTGAGTGCCTAGCTATTTATAATAGTGGAAATATTGGAAACAACATAAATGTCCAGTATTCTGGCAGTAGTTTAGTAAACTATGATTCATCCATGTAATAGAACACTATGAATCATAGTTTGCTTTACTATTCCCCATCTACTACCCAGTTAGTGGTGTTTTTTGGATTAGAGCATAAGGCAGTCATTTAAAAATGAATTACAAAGATAGTGTAATAAAATGGATAAATGCTTATAGTAAAGTATTACTGAATGAACTGGATTTAAAATTACATATGTAATATAATGACAACTGTAAGGATATAGAGGCCCAAGTAACCACCAGGGAGAAAAACAGTCAAAATGTTAACAGTGGTTGTGTTTCTATAACGAAACTAAATGTGACTTTTTCTACTTTTCTTTATTTCTTGAATTTTAATGCATACTTGTTATTTGTACAGTTTTTTTCCACCTTGACTGTTTTGATAACAAAATTCAGAAAAAGTAAAGATTTGCATGAAAGTGAAGACTGCTCAGTGGCCATTTCATGAACTGAATGACAGTTTTGTCAGAGAACTTTTGTCCCTTTCTTCCAACTCACTGCCTATTTCAGCTGTGGTGGAAGCATGGAATAGTGGGTAGAAATCTGCTGGACACCCGCTCGTAGTGTGTCTTCATACATGTAGCAAAGTAGATGCAATGCACTGAGTCTCACATATAGCAATGTATATGGTAAGATGCTTTTTATTGTTTTGTTTTGTTTTTTAGAAAACAATGTCTTTAGAATGTTATCTGAAGACTGTTGAAATTATGGTTAGCTATGTGCCAACTTTGCATCCTTCAGACCTATAAAGTCTGAATCAACTTGGTTTTTTACTACATTGTGGCAAAATTAAATAGCTCATATAAATTCTCATTATGACCCACAGTCAAAGTTCTAAAAAGCTCTGAGATTTAATCTTGAGTTTTCCTTACCACCTCAACCTAGTTTTAAAATTCTTGATCCATTCTTCCTTCATTTAACAGAATTCCAATTTTATCCTTTCCTTTCTCATTCTCTTCCCTACATTTTCATTCACATGAAATTTCTAATTGTGAAGACAGGGTCAGATCTCTCACATTTTGTAACTTTGCTGCATGCTCTATCTGTTTTGTCTCTATCTGTACTTTGATCTGATCAGTTTGAGATTTTTATTTTTTTATTTATTTTTTTGTCTTCTTAGCTATCAGGAACAGGCATCTTACCTTTTGTTGTATCTGGGACTTGTGTATAAGGTTTTTGTTTTGGTTTGGATTGGTTTGCATTTTCTATTTAAAACTTAGATTGTATCTCCAGTCACACAGTAACTTCATCCAGCTACCAAGCTGTTCCTCTGCAGAGTAGTGATCAAATAAGACCATACATCTGGTGATTCTGACTTCCATTTGATTTGAAGACTGATTTTAGGAATGCATGATTTTCTTCTTTTACCTTGCAAATTATTTACTGAGAAAACTGAAGAATGGAAAACTTCATCTGCTTATACAGCCCAGAAAATTATTTCTGAAGATACATTAGAAGCTGTTCTCGGCCAGTTGTGATAATTCCAGCACTTTGGGAGGCCAAGATGAGAGGATTGCCTGAGCTCAGGGGTTCAAGACCAGCCTGGACAACTTGGTGAGACCTTGTCTCTACAATATATCAAAAAATTAGCTGAGTGTGGTAGCACGCGCCTGTGGTTCCGGCTACTTGGAAGGCTGAAGTAGAAGGATTGCCTGAGCCCAGCAGGTTGATGCTGGGGTGGCTGTGAGTGTGCCACTGCGCTCCAGCCTGGGCAACTGAGTGAGACTCAGAAAAAAGAAACTGTTCTGACCAACTCTCTTATTTTATAGATGGGAAACCTGGAGCCCAAAAAGAGTACATGGTTTAACTTAAGTTGTACAGTGACTTAGTGGTAGAGAATGAACTAGAACACTTCTGAATTCCCAGTTCAACATTCTTTCCACTATGCAGATGGCAGTCTTCCAGGTGCAAGAGTACAGGGCTGGTGCTTTTTACAGCACTGTGTTGGCTGCAGTGGCTCTTCCTGCTGCTGTGGAAAGTACCCTCTTCTTTTGCTCAGTCTGATTCCATTTATGGGAAACAGTGGTTCAGTTTGTACATAAGGTTTACAATAAAGGTAAAAGGTTTCTTACCTTTTTAAAGTCATCTTCCCTCTAGTTCTAATTTTTTTAGTACATCTGTTATTTATTTCAATGTAAGCAAATTGCAAATAATGGGAATTTTTTTCTAATAGTTGGTTGAGTTTGAACTGTGGGTATATATGCTAATATTTACAGACTGGTGAGGTCAGGAGAATTGAACTGCTATAATCTCAAAAGTAAAAGCCATTCTGAGACATCTAGTTCAAGATGACAGCAAGGACACATCTGAATCTTATTTCTCTAAATCCAAAACAGAGAAATTATGGATAAATAATTTTTACAGATTTTAAAAAATTCATAGTCATACTTAAAAATTAGAAAGAAAGTCTCTTTGGGCCAGTAATAGAGAGAAGAGCCACTGTGGTAGGGAAGCTATAAATGGATATAGGCAGTTGGGACCAGGGTTTTTTGCAAGTCTCCTTTCTATGCTATACTAGGACCCAGGAGCACATGGCAAATGGGGGCTGGGTTAATCCAACTCATCACAGTAGTGTCTCAGCCAGAAATAAGCTGCTCGCTGCTGACCAGAAGGAGAGAAGGACTGGCAGAAGCAAGAAGACAATAGAGGATAGGAAAGAAGATGAAGAAAAGCAAAGGAAAACATGGAAATAGCAAATAAATAAAATTTGTAAGTAATCACAATATAAATTAATCTACAAAACCAGGGAGACACTCATATTGAATTCTACCATATGCTGTTTTCAAAATAACACTGAAAGATTTTTTAAAATGGGAAAAATATGCAAATACCCACCAGGAGAAAGCTGGCAAAAACATCAAATGATAGAAAGATACATTCTTAATTGTATAGGGAACAATCCACCAAGAAGATAAAAAGAATAGACTGTAAATAATGAATATAGTCCCAAAGTATATAAAACAAAAACTGACATCATTACCAAGAAATAGTATATCCAGCCGGGCTCGGTGGCTCAGCCTGTAATCCTGCGCCTTTGGGAGGCTGAGGTGAGTGGATTGCCTGAGCCCACGGGTTCAAGACCCACATGAGTAACTTGGCGAGACTTT
>NW_007259508.1:292324-296641 GCF_000164805.1 Carlito syrichta
GTGGAGGCTGCAGTGGCCGGGAGCGGCCACTGCACTCCAGTCTGGGCGACTGAGTGAGACTCCAACTCAAAAGAAAAGAAAAGAAAAGAAATAGTATATCCACACTCAGTGTTGCAGATTTTAGCATACCTCTCTTAGAAACTAGTATATCAAATGACAGAAATACTTTAAAGAACACAAAGGATTTGGACAACATATTTAACCAGCTTAATCAAATAGATATATAGCATACATGTATGTTATGAGCACACTAAATTAAAAATCAACATTCACTCATTCATTCAACAGATATTTACCAGCTATTGTCTAGGCTCTTGGAATTCTTTAGTCAAAAAAATGACAAGGATCCTGGCCTATTGAAGCATACATTCAAGCAGGGAGTAGGGGGAGAAGGCATATAGTAAGCAATAAACATAATAACGTGTATATAATATGTTAGACACGATGAAGTTTGAAAAAACAGGAGAGTTCAATAAGGAGGATTGGGTGGAGAGAGTACAAGTTGTAGTATAGATAGGAAGTCTGAGTAAATCTTGTTGACAAGCTGAGATTTGAAGAAGCTGAGGAAGTTAGCCACAAAGATATTTGAAGTATTCTAAGCAGAGGGAACAGCTAGAGCAATGGCCAGATAGTGGGGAAGTACAGGAACATATAAAAAATTACAGGAGAGAGTAACAGAAATGAAAATCAGATCATGTGAGTGTAGGGTGTTATAGACCTTTGTCATTTACTATGCATAAAATGAGAAGTCATTGTAGGATTTTGAGTAGAGGAGTGATGTGATCTGACTTATGTTTTAAAAGAATCACTCAAGCTGCTACGTTGAAATTAGAATTGGGACAAGAGTAGAAGCTGAGAGACTATCACAGTAATCAAGGCAAGAGATGATGATGGAGGCTTGGATCATGTGTTAGTGAAGTTGTTGAAAGTTGGTAAGATTCTGAATATATGTGAAGGCATATGGTGGGTGTGTGTGTGTGAGGTGTTGGTGGGGGAAGGAGTCTTAGATGGCTCGAAGGTTTTTGGCCTGAGCAGCTGGAAGGATAGAGTTGCCATCAACTGATGTGGAGAAGGCTGCAGATGAAATAGGTTGGGGAAGAAAATTAAGAATCCAGTTTTATTTTTATTTTTTATTTTTTGAGTTGGAGTCTCACTCTATCGCCCAAGCTGGAGTGCAGTGGCACACTCACAGCCACCGCAACCTCAACCTGCTGGGCTCAGGTGATCCTTCCACTTCAGCCTTCCAAGTAGCTGGAACTACAGGCACATACTACCATGCCTGGCTAATTTTTTGATTTATTGTAGATACAAGGTCTCACCAAGTTGCCTAGGCTGATCTCGAACCTCTGGGCTCAGGCAGTCCTCTCATTTCAGCCTCCCAAGGTGCTGGGATTATAGGCGTGAGCCATCACGCCTGGCTAGAATCCAATTTCAGACATGTTAAATATGAGAGATCTATTACATATCCAACTGGAAAAGTTGGTGTTTGGATATACAAATCTGCCAAAAAACTATGGAGCATTTAGATGATATTTAAAGCCACGAGACTTTGTGAGATAACAGACAATATAGAAAGAGAAGAGGACCAAAGAAATATGTATGTGGTGTCCTTTCCAGTGTGACATAAGAAAATATATTAAGAAAAAAGTAATCCTCACGCCTGTAATTCCAGCACTTTGGGAAGCACAGATGAGATGATTGCCTGAGTTCAGGGGTTCCAGACCAGCCTGGGCAATGTGACGAGACCTCATCTCTACAGTAAATCAAAAAATTAGCCAGGCGTGGTGGCGCTTGCCTGTGGCTCCAGCTACTTGGAAGGCTGAGGCAGAAGGATCACCTGAGCCCAGTAGGTCGAGGCTGAGGTGGCTGTGAGTGTGCCACTGCACTCCAGCCCGGGCAACAGGGTGAGAGCCTATTCAAAAGAAAGAAAGGTAATCAACTGTGTTAAATGTTGCCAGTAGGGGCAGCCCCTTTGGGTCCCCTTCCACTGTGGGAGCTTCTCTGTCTTCTCAATAAATCCTGCTTTCAAAAAAAAATGTTACTGGTAGGTCAAATAAGATAAAGACTAAGAATTGGCTATATTGATTTTGGCAACTTAATGACCTTGGTAAGAGTAGTTTTGGTGGCACTGTGTGGCAGAAAGCCTAACTGAAGTAGTTTTAGACACATTGAGAGGAGAGGGGAGGAATTGAAAACGTTGAGAAAAGTAAATTTTTTTTTTTTTGAGTTGGAGTCTCACTTTGTTGCCCAGGCTGGAGTGCAGTGGTGCACTCATGGCCACCGCATCCTCGACCTGCTGGGCTCAGACGATCCTTCCACCTCAGCCTTCCAAGTAGCTGGGACTACAGGTGTGCACTACCACACCCAGCTGATTTTTTTATTTGTTGTAGAGATGAGGTCTCACCAAGTTGCCCAGGCTGATCTTGAACCCAGGAGCTCAGGCAATCCTCTCACCTCACCCTCCCAAAGTACTGGGATTATAGGCATGAGCTACTATGCCCAGCCAAAAAGTCTTTATTTATTTGTTTGTTTATTTTGAGAAAGCAGTATTTATTGAGAGGACAGAAAAGCTCCCATAATGGGAAGGGACCAAAGAGGGTTGCCCAAATCATTTTTTTAATAAACAAATTTTTCAGGAAAGAGAAGAGAAAGAAATGGAATAGAGCTTGCAGGGGGAATAGTGTCAAGAGAAGGGTGTTTTTTATTAATGAGAGAAACAGCTGCGTGTTTGCTGGTGAGAATGATCCAGGGGAGAGCAAAAAAGAAAAAAGATGATGTAGAAGGAAAAACGGAGAGCTGCTATAGTGAGGTCATTGAGTAGGGTCTAGGGTACAAGTTGAAGGATTGGCTTCAAATAGAAGCATGTTTAAAGTGGTAACAGGTAAGAAGATGGTAGATGGTGGTTAAATGTGGTGATGGGTGTCTATGAATGTTCTTTTTGATTGCTCCAGTTTTTTTAGTAAAATAGGAAGCAAGACCATCAGCCAAGAAAGAACATGAGAAAGGAAGTGTTCGGTGTTTGAGTTAAAAGGGAAAGGGGTGAAGTAGTTATCTAGGAAAATAAATGATGTAGGGAAGTATCTCTGAGTGCCTGACAGCATTAATAATAGTCCACTAATGTTTCACTAAAGTAATGAATTTAATTTGGACATAGTTGTATTTTTTTTTCCTACTCATAATTCAGTTGCACATGCACAGGTATGGAGTAGGCAGAAAATTGGTTTTAAGCAGTTGTCTTGCCAAGTTCTATGAAAGGAGAGAGGGGAAAGAGTAATGATAGTAATAAACCATGGAACTTTTAGTTAAGTGAGGAAGGGGATGAAGGACATCAAGAGCATGGGAAACAGTGGAGATTCCATGAGGATGAAAGATAGAGTGAGCTAGTAAAAAGAATGAGCTGGAAAGACAGGATGTGGGGAGATAGAATTAAGACTGTGACAGAGTGACAGTTTTTATAATGGCAACAGAAAGATAGTGGGAAAAGAAAATAGTGCTTTGGAAAAATGAAATCTTCTAGTGACTGCATGGGTTAGGAGGTAATTATGAGCATTACAAAATATTTACAACTGAACAACAATGAAACTACTTCACATTAGATCTGTAACAGTAGCTAAAGAAAGAAAGCTATAACGTTAAATACATATTTATGTATTTAAATACATAAACATTTAAAATTTAACATAAGAAAATAAATGAGCTAAGCTTTCAACTCAAGAATCTAAGAAGAGAACAGAATAAGCCAAAGTAAGTAGAAGGAATTAAAGAAAGATAAAAGCAGACATTAATAGACAGAAAACAAAATAGCAGTGAAGTGTCAATACCAGAAGCAGATTCTTTGAAAAGACATAAAATACAATACACATTTGTTGTTGTTGTTTTTCAATGTCTACCTGGAACAGAGTGTTCTAGGACTTCTCAAAGGCATCTTACATGGTAGTCTGGGGCCTGGGACACAAACAAAAGCAAATCAGAGGCAGTTACATGGGCAAGAATGGGGAGAGGGTGATGAACAACAATGGGATGCGTACAGGGGATGACCTGTGTACCCAACCAGGAGATCTACTTTTTGCAGCCACTGCATACTGAGCTCCTACCAAGGAGGTGAAAATGCAATAAACTTATGACAAGTTGATCAAGAGAAAAACAGTAGGCATAAGCAAATAGTATTAGGAAGGAAAGGGGAGAGAAAATTGCAGATAAAATATTTTAAAAATATAAAAGACATTATTTTGAACAACTTTATGACAATAAACTTAAACAGTTTAAGTGGATACTCTTCTGGGGAAATATAAATTAATATTGGCTCAGAAAAAACTA